>NW_027517105.1:0-300000 GCF_048772815.1 Callospermophilus lateralis | reverse complement strand
ATAATAATAATAACAATAAATGCAGTCATAGATTGCAATAAACTTCTTTTCCAGTAGGTAGAGCTGTGCCCACTGGGCCAAGCTTCTCCTTTCAGTAAGTGGGAACCAATCACTGTGCAGCAGCTCTTCCTCCCAGACTGGGTGGGTGTCCAATCCTGAGTGCCTAGGGCCTTCTTTTGTGTTTCCTCAAGCCAGGCCCCACTCACCTGTGACACTCACCACAATACTGGCTTCATGCCAGGTCTGCTGCTCCTAGGAGCCCTGTTTTCATGAACGCCTGGGCACAATCTCCCTGTTTGTCTCCCTCAGACCCTAAGTTTGTAGAGCTTAGGCCTGAGAACCCCCAGCGAATTTGCTTGCACTCCGGAAGCCATACCCCCGGAAGCTGGACAAGAGACTTCAGTTTTCAGCACTGGTGGGAGCGGTGGCCTGGAGGTCTGCACCACGAGTCCCGTGCCACTCCTAATTCCCTCGGTCTGGCTATCTCGCTCAAGGGAGAGCTGGGAGGGGCTCTTAAGATTTCCCCACAAGTTCGCAAATTTACAGGAATTTGTTTCACTTTCAATCACTTCCTGCTTCAGGACACATGTATTCTTCCATGTTTCTTGACAGGTCTTTTCATGAGAGTTCTTTCAAGACACATTACTTTCAATTTCCATAATCACTTTTGAAGCAAAACTCACATAAACTTTATGATGAATTATAACTCTGATATTACCATTAGATGTATGACTGGTTGGAATTAATGATTGCATAACGATATAGGATTTCTTATATATTTTCAGATAAAAATTCAATCCATTATTTAAAGTGGAACGAGTTATATTATTTATTCACAGTATGGTCTATTCATGCATTATCTCTATATTCATAGACGCAGTGTACACTTCTTTATACCCCCAATAGTAATTTATATGTCTTCAAAATATTGCTCCCTGAAAAGTTGGAAGAAATACTCATGTCACCTGATCTACTTATACATTTAATCACAGAAATATTCGGAACACAAAATGCAAAGCTCACACTTATGTTTGTACCAAAGCCTAAAAGGAAAGTAAACATGGATTACTAAAAACATCCATGTCCAGCTTGCCTAATGCTCTCAAATATCAATCCTATTGGTGACTACATATTTGTTTCTTCTTAAGATTATATATTCAAACTCAACCCTACTGAAAATGTCTAATCCTATCCCTCACTTTATACATTGCCTGATTTCATTATGGCTCTATTTCTATCTGTTTCCTACATATTTTCCCCAGTTCATCATTGTGACTGACTCTTCACATGTGCTGACATTTACATTCACACTCTAATCGATAACCTATTGCTAATAAACGTTTGTTCCTAATCCTATACTCATTCTTTTTCTAAACCTACCGACTATCTTCCTAATCCTACCGACTATCCTTTTTTGACTGGATATTCTCTTCTACATTCAATCAAGCAAGGTACAAGGTCTTATGCCATTGTATATTGATCTATCTGAGACATCTGTGCAGAATGTAATTTTATTCTAAGTATCACAATCAAGGGTCCAATGCCCTTCTGGGCTTCAAATGATACCTAGATTTCTAGTTTCACACTTATATTTCACATATATATTCTAGTAAATATCGCAGTTTCAAATACCATTATTCATTCTGCAGGATGATTCCTAAACCAAATCCAACATGTTATTGACCCTAAACATACACTGTTCCCTCAATCTAACTTTACAGAAGAGCAGGGACAGAGTTGGTCTTACAATACAGGAATGTAGGGGATCTTCCACCTGCTGAGAACCTCAAAGGTCCATGCAGACATGATCCCTGGAAAAGAGGTAGACAGCTATGAAGGACCTGAGAGAGCAAAAGTCATCTTCCATGGCAAACAACCTTGTCAGGATGAAGGGGTGTGTCTGAATCAGCCACTTTCTTCTTAATGTAGAGAAGATGGACCAAACAAGGTCTGTGTGGAGAGCTGTTCCCGTGTGTCTATGGTTGATATACCATTCTAACTTGTGACAGTGTCACAGGAAGTAGGGGCAGCCTCCATCTCATGGGACCCTTGGAAGCAGCTATTAGGACAAAGTGTTTGCCAAGGCATTGACCTCATTCAGTTCCTGAAGGAAGTGACCTACCTTACTTCTTTGGTGATGGAACTCTCTGAACATGGGATCCAGGAAGCCAGGCATCCAGAGCCAGTCCCAGTCCCAGTACCAGTGGGCTCACTTGTTTTGTTTTACCAATGACAGATTCTGTCTTTCTTGGTACCTACTGATGTGAGGATGGCCAAATATCAGGAGAGCTCTGAAGACGGGCCTTTCCTTAGTAAGTAGGTAGTGACTCACCGCTGGCTCCTAACAACTACACAGAGTTGGCCAAGGAGACCAGATCTGCCACAGTACAGGCCATTTCGGGTGAACATAGTAGGGCCCGCTAGTCAGAGGACACTCTGGATATTCAGAGACTTACTTGGGGGAAGGAGGTGCTTTGTGTTTGTGGGTGTGAGTTTGTGGTTTTGTCTCATTTTCTTAGAATAGGTAGGAAAGCTGGTATGTCTGGTTTGCAGTGGACTGTTTCTTGATAGTCTTTTGACAAGGCAAGTGTTTCTATGTCTGTGTATAACACTGTGTCCGTGGTTGTAGACATTAGAAAAGAGAATGCATCAATGAATGTGTCCTGTCTAGTAGAAAGCTTCCCAGCATTCATCCTGCCCAATTTATGACTGCACTGCAGATTGCCTTATCGATGGGCAACACCTACTATCTTCCTAAGTTTCAGATTTCTTCCTGAATTCTGACCAATCTGCAGAATAGTCTCATTGTTTTGTGTCCAACATAGGTACCACCCCAAGCTCTGTCACATGGCCATGTACTGAATAGCTGAAGGTAATGGCGAGCTTCTTAGAAAACTCAGATATCAGTGTGACCAGGTAAGTCTCAGTGGAGAAACCATGCTTTGTGCCTTTTGCTTACCTATTTTTCTGTTTCACTGAATGACAGGAAGGTCTTTGCCTCAGGCCACCCCTTTGATAAGCATGAAAAAAACAGTTTTCATATGGAAATGATTGGGCATCACCCGTGGCTCTTTGCTTAATTGCTTTGAATGGGATGTGTCTGAATCAGCCTCTTGGCCCTGTGTGAGGCTGTGGCTTATATTCTCAGCACCTGATGGATATAAAGAAAGATCCCATGTGTGCATCCAAAACTAAAATGGCAAAATTCAGTCATTGTGGATGATGTCTCTCTCCTTCCTCTATTAGGTTGCAGACAATCATCAAGTGAGTATAGGGATCCTTTGGGTCAAATGAGTTTTTCAAAGCCATGCAGAGGTGCTTGGGTTTTCTCATGATTCCACTTCACATAAAGAATCTAAACCCCACAGTCAGTAGGCCTCAAATTGGAGAAGCAGAGTAGTTGTAATGGCAGGCCTATTTGATCACTCCTGGTTCACAGGAATGGTGTCCAGGCCACCCTGACTTTAGGCAAATGAGGGCCAAGGGAGCTTATTTTGGACACTCTCTTGCGCTGCACCCCTCATGGAAATCTCCAGCCAGAGGTTATAATGAGGGTCTATGTGGAAGAAGATGAGGCCCATGTGGGAATGTTTTGGTTTTAATTTTGGTAATTTGTGTGGCAGTTGGAAGGGATGACTGGGTCCCCCTCGGCTTGTACTCTGGTGTAATATTCCTTAGAGACTGAGTTGTAGAACTGACCTCAGAGAAGTATTGCCATGAATTGTGTGGGGATGTTAGGAGGCCACGCATGAGAGTCACCCTTTGAAACTGAGATCTAGGCCAAGGGTGGCTTTCCACAGAACACTGAGAATCTCAGCCAGGATATCACATGATTTTATTCTGAAAAACTTGGCAGCCATAGTTGAGAGTCAAAACACACATGGACCTCACATTGTAGACCTCAATGGGCCTGGCTTCATGTGACCTTTTGGTCACTATTTGGGATGCCTTGCCTGTGATTGTTCTCCAGAGCTTTCATTGAAATGAGCTTCCTTAACATTTAATGGTTCCTGAATGAATTGAAACCCACAGTGACTACAACTTCTTCCTTGAATAATGGCTAGATAAATACCATGAAATTTTTGAAATTTCAATGACCAGTTGGCACTGAAAAACCTTTGGATGTCCTGATGCTGATCATGAGTATACCAGACAGTGCCTTGATTGACAGGGTTTCATAAAAATGGTGTAGAACAGAGATGCCAGTTAGTTGGTGCCTGCTGATTAGTGGGCCTAGAGCAGTGGTGAGCAGATGTGTGACAATACATCTGTGGTGAGGCCACGTGGAACTGCCATTGGCATCCAAATGGCTTGTGACTGATATGGTTTCAGCCAACAGACCCAATAGGTAAAGGCATCTTGTTATATGGACAGGTTTCAGGGAAATGTTCAGAATCAGGTTGCTATGGTCAAGGGGGAAAGCTATGTGGGATAGAAGCCTGGTTATTGCATTCTCCTGCAAACCCTCACCCACCACACGTGACAGAACTCCCTCCAACAATGTGTCCCAATTGACCTCCTTTATTTCGTGAAGCAAATACCAAACTCCCAGTGCAGCAGCAAGAAACACCACTAAAAGTGGAGGATGAACAAATGTCTTCCCAGTTAGCACAGGGAGAAACTTAGCCCCAGTGTCCACAGTTTAGCTACAAAAAAAGAATTCAGCACTGCTGCCACATGTTCAATGAAAAATAAGAAACCATGTCTTACAGGTCACATATATGCAGAACCAGCTTTGATGGTCTCTCTATAAAAGAACTAAATCTCCTGAAAACAACATGTATTTCAAGTGCCCAACCTCAGAGGCAGTTTCTCAAGAATTTTTTAGGCCAGCAGAGCTCCATGTTTGAGGAGTGTTTACCTTTTGCCTTACTATTTTGAACTCTGCTACCACCTCCAAGGTTGTGAACTCCTGAGCAAATTCCATTCCAGATATGTATTCACAGATTTTCTAACTCTTCTCCTCTAACTGTATCTTACTTTGGTAAAAGATAATGTCAAGGCATTGTTCTGGATGAGACTGGGAAGATTTTGGGGTAGCACATATTTGCATAGACATTGGATTCATTTTTCAATTTCCCTTTAAAACACTGAATCTCTAACCCTAACCAATTCCAAACTAGACTCTGACTACTAATCCTAATATGATGGAGGAAAATAACAAAAAACAGAAAAGAAGTACAAGCAGTTCAGAGGAGGCAAGGTGTATACTTGGACTTGCCTTTTGCATAATATAGGGTAGGAGTTATAAATCTTGCAAATTTTTTTTGAAATAGTTCTCCATGTGTTTTTAAAGTTAACAAATATGTGAATTCCTTTCTCCCTTTCTCTGTAGCCTATTAAGCACATGTATTTTTATATGCACATATAGAATTCTACCTGGTACCACACGTACATTCTTGTGAGGTGGTTGACTTGGCAGATACAAATTGTGAGAAGAGATCACTCCTCGTAAATGCTATTGGAACTGAAATTTCAAACTATGGGTGAACTTTCTAGTTGAACAACATTATACATAAATCCATGTTCAGTATAATGAATATTTTTGGATCTGTGGATGATATATATTTCATGATGGATTTTGATTGGCATATATATTGTTAGTTTTTAATGTCTCTCTCTCTGTCTCTCTCTCTCTCTCTCTCTCTCTCTCTCTCTCTCTCTCTCTATATATATATATATATATATATATATATATATATACTCTCCAGATATTTCAGAATATGTAATATATGTGACTTATTATACACTCCCTAAATTCATTCATATTCATTTATGTGGATTTATAATCAACTTTTCACAAGATTATTTTCCAAACTATTCATCCACCTGAAATTCATATTTGTTTCCTAGTACTGACAACTAACTTCAGTGAATGGTGTATACAAATCCTAATATTTCTACAGTAACTGACCCAGTTTAACATCAATGCAAGTAGATTCCTATGGGACATGATATGTATTTTGACGTTCATATTTATTCAACAGTGGGACATTATTATTTCTTCAGTTTATGCACATCATAATATATATATTTCATCCAAAAGTTCAAAAATATATAGGAATTTGTTTCACTTTCAATCACTTCCTGCTTCTGAAAACATGTATTCCTCCATGTTTCTTTACTGCTCTTTTCATGAGACTTCTTTCCAAACACATTATTTTCGATTTCCATAATCAATTTTGAAGCAAAACTCACACACTCTTCATGAAAATCCTAATACTAATATTATCATTGATGTATAACTGGTTGTAATGAATGTCTGTATATCAATATTTGATTTCCTGTATTTTTTCAGATATCAATTCAATCCATTATTTATAGTGGAATGAGTATAGGTTTTATTCAGAGTATGTTCCATTCATGCATTATCTGTATATTCATAGAAACAGGGTACACCTGTTTGTACCCCCAATACTAATTTATACGTCTTCAAAATATTGCTCCCAGAAATGGTGGAAGATATACTCATGTCACCTGATCTACATATATATTTTATTACAGTAATATTATGGACACAAAATGCAAAGGTCACACTTATGATTGTACCAAAGCCTAAATGGAAAGTGAGCATGGATTAGTAATAACATCCATGTCCAGGTTGCCTAATGCTCTCAAATGTCAATCCAATTGGTGACTACATATTTGTTTCTTGCTAAGATTATATATTCAACCTCAACGCTGTTGAAAATGTCTAATCCTATAACTCACATTATACTTTGCCTGATTTCCTTTTGTCTCAATGGATATTTACTTTCCTACATATTTTCCCCAGTTCATCATTGTGAATGACTCTTCACATGTGCTGACATTTACATTCACTCTCTACCCGAAACCCTATTGCTAAAAAAGTTTTTGTCCAAATCCTATACTCACTCATCTTTCTAAACCTACTGACTATCTTCCTAATCCTATCGACTATCCCTTTTTGACTGCATGTTCTCTTCGACATTCAATCATCCAAGGTAAAGGTCCTATGCCATTGTATAGTGATTAATCAGAGACATCTGTGCAGAACATAATTCAAAGCTAAGTATCCTACCCAAGGGCCCAATACACTTCTGGGCTTCAAAACTTACATAGATTTGGGTTTTCAAACTTATATTTCACCTATATATTCTTTTAAATTTCGCAGGTTCCCAATAACATTATTCATCCCGCAGAATGATTCCCAACTGAATTCGAACCTGTTATTAACCCTAACCATACGCTGTTCCCTCAATCTGCCTTTACAGAGGAGCAGAGATAGAGTTGGTCTTACAATACAGGAATGTAGGGGATCTTCCACCTGCTGAGAACCTCAAAGGTCAATGCAGAAATGATCCTTGGAGAAGTTGTAGGCAGCTATGTAGTACCAAAGAGAGCAAAAGTCTTCTGACATGGTAAAGAACCTGGACAGGATGAAAGGATGTGTCTGAATCAGCCTCTCTCTTCTTAATGTAGAGAAGATGGACCAAAGCAGGCCTGGATGGAGAGAAGTTCCCCGGTGCATATGGTTGATATACCATTCTAACTTGTGACAGTGTCACAGAAAGTAGGAACAGCCTCCATCTCATGAGACCCTTGGCAGCAACTGTTAGGACAAAGTGGTTGCCAAGGCAGTGACCTCATTCATTTCATGAAGAAAGTGACTTCACCTAACTTACTTGGTGATGGAACTCTCTGACTTGGGATCCAGGAAGTCAGGCATCCAGAGCCAGTCCCAGTAACAGTCCTAGTGGGATCACATGTTTGGTTTTACCAAGGGCAGAGAGAGTCTTTTTTGGTACCTACTGATGTGAGAATGGCCAAATGCCAGGACAGCTCTGAAGAGGGTCCTTTCCTAAGAAAACAGGTAGTTGGTCATCGCTGGCTCCTGACAACTTCACAGATTTGGCCACGGAGACCAGATCTGAGACAGGGCAGGCCAGTTCAGGGTAACAATATGGTCCACAGTCAGAGGACACTCCGGATTGTCACAGACATATTGGGGGAAGGAAGTGCTTTTGTGGGTGTGGGTGTGAGTTTGTGGTTTTGTCTCATGTTCTGAGAATAGGTAGGAAAGGCAATTTGTTTGGTTTGGAGTGGACTGCTTCTAAAAAGTCGTTTGACAAGGTGAGTGTTTCTATATCTGTGTATCTCACTGTGTCCGTGGTTGTAGACATAAGAAAAGAGAATGCATCAATGGATATGTCCTGTCTAGAAGAAAGTTTTCCATCATTCATCCTACCCAATTTATGACTGGACTGCAGGTTGCTTTATGGATGGGCAACCCCTACTATCTTCCTAAGTTCCTGTTTTCTTCCTAAATTTTGGCCACTACCCAGAATAGGCTCATGGTTTTGTGTCCAAGATATGTAACACCTCCAAGCTCTGTGACATGGCCATGTACTGGATAGCTGAATGGAATGGCGAGCATCTCAGGAAACTCAGATATCAGTGTGACCAGGAAAGTCTCAGTGGAGAAACACTGTTTTGGGCCTTCTGCTTACCTATTTTTCTGTTGCCCTGAATGTCAGGAAGGTCCTTACCTCAGGCCACTCCTTTTTGAAGCCTGAAGTAAACAGTTTTTAAATGCATATGAATGGGCATCACCTGTGGTGCTTTGCTTAATTGCTTTTGAAAGGGATGTGTCTGAATCAGCTGCTTGCCTCTGGGTCAGGCTATGGATTAGATTCTCAGCACCTGATGGATATAAAGAAAGTTCCCATGTGTGTATTGAAAATGAAAATGGTAAAAATATCAGTCATTGTGGATGAAGTTTCTTGCCTTCCTCTGTTAGGTTCCTAACCTCCATCAAGTGAGAATAGGATCCTCTGGGTCAAATGAGTTCTTTGAACTCCTGCAGAAGTGCTTGGGTTCTCCCATGATGCCAAATCACATAAAGAATCTATACCTGACAGTCAGTTGGCCTCAAATTGGAGAAGCAGAGCAGTATTAAAGGCAGGCCTATTTGATCACTCCTGGTTCACAGGAAGGGTGTCAAGGCCACCCTCATTTTAGGCAAATGACGGGCAAGGGTGCATATTTTGGACATTGCCTTGGGCTGCGCTCCTCATGGAAACCTCCAGCAAGAGTTTATGATGAGTGTCTATATGGAAGAAGATGAGGGTCATGTGGGAATGTTTTGGTTTCAATTGTGGTCATTTGTGTGGCGGTTGGAAGAGATGACTGGGTCCATATGGGCTTGAACTCGGGTGTGATTCTCCTTCGAGACTGAGTTCTGGAACTGACCTCAGAGAAGTATTGCCATTAATTGTGTTGGGATTGTAGGAGGCCACGCATGAGAGTCACCCTTGAAACCTGAGATTGGGCCCTGGGTGGATTTCCACAGAGCACTGAGAGTCTCAACCAGGATATCACATGATTTTATTCTGAAAGACTTGGCAGCCATAGTTAAGAGTCAAAACACACATGGACCTCACATTTTAGACCTCAATGGGCCTGTCTGCATATGACATTTTGACCACTCTTTGGAAAGCCTTGCCTGTGAGAGTTCTCCAGAGCTTTCATTGAAATGAGCTTCCTCACCATTTAATGGTTCTTGGATGAATGGAAACCCCAAAGTGCCTCCAACTTCATTCTTGAACAATGGATAGATAAATACCATGAAATTTTTGAAATTCCCAATGACCAGGTGGCACTGGAGAACCATTGGATGTCCTATTGCTGCTCATGAGTGTACCAGACAGTGCCTTGATTGACTGGAGTTCTTGAAAATGGTGTGGAACACAGATGCCAGTAAGTTGGAGCCTGCTGAGTAGTGGGCCTAGAGCAGGGGTGTGCAGTTGTCTGATAATATATTTGTGGTGTGGCCATGTGGGTGTGTCATTGGCTTCCAAATGGCTTGTGACTGACTTGGTGCAGCCAGCAGAAAATTATATGAAAAGGCATCTGGTTATATGGACAGGTTTCAGGGCAATGTTCAGAATCAGGTTGCTATGGTCAAGGGAGCAAGAAATGTGGGATAGAAGCCTGGTTGGTGCATTCTCCTGAAGACCCTGACCCACCACACCTTACAGGACTCCCACCAGCACTGTGACCCATTTGAAATCCTTGTATGTTGTGAAGCAAATACAAAACACCCACTGCAGCAGCAAGAAACACCACGAAAATTGGAGAATGACCAAATGGCTTCAAAGTCCACACAGGGAGACACTTAGCCCCCAGTGGCCACAGTTTATCTACAAAGAGAGAATTCATCACTGCTTCCTCATGTTCATTAGAAAATAAGAAACCATATCCTCCAGGTCACATAGATGCAGACCCAGCTTTGATGGTCTCCGTACACAGGGAGCTAAAGCTCCTGACAACAACATATACTTCAAGTGTCCAACCTCAGAGGCAGTTTCTCAAGAAGTCTTAATGCCAGCATAGCTCCATGTTTGTGGAGTGTTTACACTGTCCCTTACTTTTGGAAACTCCTCTACCACCTCCAAGGTTGTGAACTCCTGAACATTTTCCATTCCAGGTATGTATTCACAGATTTTCTAACTCTTCTTCTCTAATTGTGTCTTACTAGGGGCGAAGATATTGTCAAGGCATTGTTCTGGATGATAGTGGGAATTTTTTGTAGCACATATTTGCATACACATTGGATTTATTTTCCTATTTTCCATTTGAAATACTGAATAACTGACACTAACCCATACCCTAATAGACTCTTACTAATAATCCTAATATGATGGAGTAAAATAACCCAAACAGAATAGAAATGCAAGCATTTCAGAGGCGGCATGGTGTATAGTTAGACTTGGCTTTTGCATGATAAAGTGTAGGTGTTATAATTCAAGTTAATTTTTAATTGAAATAGTTCCATGGGTACTTAAAGTAAACAAATATCTGAATTCCTGTCTCCCTTTCTCTGTAGCCTATTCAGCACATGTATTTTTATATACACATATAGAATACTACCTGGTACCACAGGTGCACTCTTGTGAGGTGGCTGACTTGGCAGATAGAAATTGTGAGAATAGATCACTCTGCCTAAACGCTGTTGAAACTGAAATTTCAAACTATGGGTGAGCTTCCTAGTTGAACAACATTATACATAAATCCATGTTCAGTAAAATGAATATTTTTGGATCTGTGGATGATATATATTTCATGGTGAATTTCGATTGGCATATGTATTGCTAATTTTTAATGTCTCTGTGTGTGTGTGTGTGTGTGTGTGTGTGTGTGTGTATATATATACACACACACACACACACACTAAATTTTTTTAAAATATAAAATATATGTGTCTTATTATACACTCCCTAAATTCATTCATATTCATGTATGTGGATTTAGAGTTAACATTTCACAAGATTATTCACGGAAATATTCATCCACCTGAAATACATATTTTTTTCCTAGAAATGAAAAATAACTTCAGTGAATGCTGGATACAAATCCTAATATTTCTACAATAATTGATCCAGTTTGTCATCAATGCAAGTAGATTCCTATGGGACATGATGTGTATTTTGATGTTCATTCTTATTCACCACTGGTATGTTACAATTTCTTCAGTTTATGCACATTATAGGATATATATTTCATCCATACGTTAGCAAAATTATAGGCGTTTGTTTCACTTTCAATCATTTTCTGCTTTAGAACACATGTAATCCTCCATGTTTCTTGACTGGTTTTTTCATGAGACTTCATTCCAAACATATTATTTTCGATTTCCATAATCATATTTGAAGCAAAACTCACACACCCTTCATGATAAACTATAACCCTAATATTACTATTAGATGTATAACTGGTTGGAATGAATGATTGTATATCAATATAAAATTTCTTATATATTTTCAGATATCAAATCAATCCATTATTTAAAGTGGAACCAGTTATATTATTTATTCACACTATTGTCTATTCATGCATTGTCTCTATATTCATAGACACAGAGTACACCTCTTTGTAAACCCAATACTAATTTATACGTCTTCAAAATTTTGCTCCCAGTAATGGTGGAAGAAATACTCATGTCATCTGATCTACATATACATTTTATCACAGTAATATTCTGGACACAAAAAGAAATGGTCACACTTATGTTTGCACCAAAGCCTAAATGTAAAGTGAACATGGATTACTAAAACCATCCATATCAAGTTTGGCTAATGCTCTCAAAATTCAATCCTATTTGTGACAACATATTTGTTTCTTGCTAAGATTATATATTCAAACTCAACCCTGTTGAAAATATCTAATCCTATCACTCACTTTATACTTTTCCTGATTTCATAATGTCTCTATTTATATCAGCTTTCCTACATACTTTCCGCAGTTCATCATTGTGACTGACTCTTCAATTGTGCTGACACTTACATTCACACTCTAATCCAAACCCTATTGCTAAGGAACTTTTGTTCCAAATTTTATACTCACTCTTCTTCTTAAACCTATTGACTATCTTCCTAATCCTACCCATTATCCATTTTTGACTGGATGTTCTCTTATACATTCAATAATCCAAGGTACAGGGTCTAATGCCATTGTATATTGATCTATCTCAGACATCTGTGCAGAACATAATTCAACGCTAAGTATCACAATCAAGGGCCCATCCCCATTCTGCGCTTCAAATCTTACTTAGATTTCTGTTTTCATACATATATTTCACCTATATATACTTATAAATGTCGCAGGTTCCCAGTACCATTATTCATCCAGCAGAATGATTCCTAATTCAAATTGAACATATTATTAACCCTAACCATACACTGTTCCCTCAATCTAACTTTACAGAAGAGCAGGGACAGAGTTCGTCTTACAATACAGGAATGTAGGGGATCTTCCACCTCCTGAGAACCTCAAGGTCCATGCAGAAATGATCCCTGGAGAAGATGTAGACAACTATGAAGGACCTGAGAGAGCAAAAGTCAGCTTCCATGGAAAACAACCTGGTCAGGATGAAGGGTTGTTTATGAATCAGCCTCTCTCTTCTTAATGTAGAGAAGATGGACCAAACCAGGTTGGTGTGGAGAGCTCTTCCTAGGTGCCTATGGTTGATATACCATTCTACCTTGTGAAAGTGTCACAGAAAGTAGGGGCAGCCTCCATCTCATGGTAGTCTTGGAAGCAACTGTTAGGACAAAGTGGTTACCAAGGCAGTGATCTGATTCAGTTCCTTAAGGAAGTGACCTCACCTCACTTCTTTGTTGATGGAACTCTCTGAACTTGGTATCCAAGAAGCCAGGCACCAAGAGGCAGTCCCAGTCCCAGTGGTCTCACTTGTTTGGACTTACCAAGGACAGAGTCAGTCATTCTTGCTACCTACAGATGTGAGGACGGCCAAAACCAGGAAAGCTCTGAACAGGGGCTTTTCCTGAGAAAGTAGGTAGTGGCTCACTGCTGGCTCCTGACAACTTCACAGAGTTGGCCAAGGAGACCAGATCTGAGACAGGACAGGCCATTTCATTGGAACATAGTATGGCCCACCAGTCAGAGGACACTCCGGATAGTCACAGACCTACTTGGGGGAAGGAGGTGTCTTTGTGGGTGTGGGTGTGGGTTTGTGGTTTTGTATCATATTCTGAGAATAGGTAGGAATGGCGGTTTGTTTGGTTTGGAGGGAACTGTTTCTAGTAAGTCATTTGACAAGGCGAGTGTTTCTATGTCTGTTTATACCACTGTGTCCCTGGTTGTAGACATTAGAAAAGAAAATGCATCAATTGGTGAGTCCTGTCTAGTAGAAAGCTTCTCAGCTTTCTTCCTGCCCAATTCATGAATGGACTGCGGCTTGACTTATCGATGGGGAACACCTGCTAACTTCTTAAGTTCCTGTTTTCTTCCTGAATTGTGTGCACTCTCCAGAATAGGCTCATAGTTTTGTGTCAAATATATGTACCACCTCAAATCTCTGTGACATGGCCATGTACTGGATAGCTGAAGGGAATGGCGAGCATCTCAGAAAGCTCAGATATCAGTGAGACCAGGAATGCCTCATTGGAAAAACCCTGCTTTGGACATTTTGCTTACCGATTCTTCTGTTGCCCTGAAAGTCAGGAAGGTCTTTGCATCAGGTGTGTCATGTGGGAGTGTTTTGGTTTTAATTGTGGTCATTTTTGTGGCCGTTGGAAGACATGGCTATGTCCACCTGGGCTTGAACCCTTATGTGATTCCCCTTAGAGACTGAGTTCTGGAACTGACCTCAAAGAAGTATTGCCATGTATTGTGTTGGGATTTTAGGAGGCCACGCATGAGAGTCGCCCTTGGAAACTGAGATCTAGGCCCAGGGAGGCTTTCCGAAGAGCACTGGAAATCTCAGGAAGGACATCACATGATTTTATTCTAAAAGACTTGGCAGCCATCGTTGCAAGTCAAAACACACATGGACCTCACATTGTAGACCTCAAATGCCTGGCTTAATGTGACCTTTTAGCCTGTCTTTAGGAAGCCTTGCCTGTTAGAATTCTCCAGAGCTTTCATTGAAATGAGCTTCTTCTCCATTTAATGGTTCCTGAATAAATTGAAACCCACAGTGCCTTCAACTTCATCCATGAAAAATGCCTAGATAAATATCATTAAAGTTTGGAAATTCCCATCACCTGGTGGCACTGGAGAACCTTTAGGTGTCCTATTGGTGATCATGAATGTACCAGACAGTGCCTTGATTGACTGGGTTTCATGAAAATTGTGTAGAACAGAGATGCCAGTAACTTGGAGCCTGATGAGTAGTCGGCCTAGAGCAGTGGTGTGCAGGTGTGTGTTAAAACATCTGTGGTGGGCTGATGTGGATATGCCATTGGCTTTCAAATGCCTTGTGACTGATATGGTGCAGCCCCCATACCCTTGTATGTAAAGGCATCTTGTTATATGGACAGGTTGCAGGGCAATGTTTAGAATCAGATTGCTGTGGTCAAGGGGGCAAGCTATGTGGGATATAAGCCAGGTTGGTGCATTCTCCTGCAGACACTTACCCACCACACGTGACAGAACTCCCTCCATCACTGTATCCCAGTTGAACTTCTCGTATTTTGTGAAGCAAATACCAAACTCCCAGTGAAGCTGCAAGAAACACCACGAAAAGTGGAGGATTACCAAATGGCTTCACAGTCCACACTGCAAGACACTTAGCCCCCAGTGGCAACAGTTTACCTATAAAGAGAGAATTCAGCCCTACTGCTTCATGTTCATAGGAAAAAAAGAAACCATGTCCTCCAGGTCATATAGATGCAGACCCAGCTTTGATGGTCTCACTACAAAGGAAGCTAAAGCTCCTGTCATCAACATATATTTCAGGTGCCCAATCTCAGAGGCAGTTTCTCAAGAAGTCTTTAGGCCAGCAGAGCTCCATGTTTTTGGAGTTTTTACCCTGTCCTTTACTTTTGGAAACTCCTCTACAACCTCGAAGGTTGTGAACTCCTGAGCATTTTCCATTACCGATATGTATTCACAGATTTCTAACTCTTCTCCTCTAATTATGTCTTACTTGGAGTGAAGCAAATGTCAAGGCATTGTTCTGAATGAGAGTGGGAAGATTTTTAGGTAGCACATATTTGCCTACACATTGGATTCATTTTCCAATTTTCCATTCGAAATACTGAATCCCTGACTGTCAGGGGTAGAAGGAATTCTTCTTCAAAGAACAGCCTGACACTTACAAGAAACAGCCCCCAGGAGACATCCTGTCTGGAAGACATCCTGTAGCCATATATGTCCCTGAGACATCCTGTGGCCATCTTTCTTCCAGAAACATCCTGAAGTTATCTCACCTTGTGAAGACATCCAGGAACTGCTGATAAGAGAGCTTTCCCATATCCAGCATATTAATACCCATGTGTGACCAATAAAATTTTGCAGCTTGATCAGAACTCCTGTGTTGCTCTCATCTCTCATGCCTCTTGTCCCTTCATTCCTCTCAATCTAGGTTCGCTGACCACGTTGATGTGTCCTGCCGGCCGGGACATTTGGCGCCCACCGACTGGGGCTCAAGCCTTTGACTGAGGGGGAACCCCATCCTCCTGGAAGACTTGGTCAAGAGGAGCTCACGATCGCCTCAGCAGACACCACCCGGAGACATATCCAGGAGGAAGGTGGGGATGATGCACGGTGAGTGACGCACCATGTGACAAGCAGTATCGTCACATGATTTGTTTATTTCAGGCCTCAAGGAGTCCTTCAAGACATGAGGGGCACATGTTAAGAAAAAGGACTTAAAATTTTTCTTTTCATACATAGGAGAATTGTGTCCATGGTTTCCTCTTGAAGGGACCATTGATGGCAAAAATGGCTTAGAGTAGGAGACTGTTTAAAAGATTATTATGAATCATTTGGCCCAGAAAAAATGCCAGTTCCCACCTTTTCTTACTGGAACTTAATTAATGAAATTCTTAAAAGTTTTCGCTTTGACAATGGTACCTTCCAACTTGTCAGGATTGGGGAAGAGATTATGCAAAAGACCTCTCGTCCCCCGTCTGCATGCCCATCATTAGTATAGACATAGACCCTTCTCAGTCTTCCCAGGACCCTGAGAACCTTCCTGGTCCCCCTCAAAATACGACCCTAATTAAAATTTTGCAGCTTGATCAGAACTCCTGTGTTGCTCTCATCTCTTTAATCCAATGATTAAAAACCACCTTTATCCAGTTTTAAATCCCAGAGACACATTGACCCCTGGGGAGGACACTATCTTGGAGAAGGAAGCACCTCTCTACCATTCAGAACACCCGCGACCACTCAGGACCCTGCCACAGCCTATAGGATTTACCAAGCGAAGGTGAAAGCACCTATGTAAAACATCTTGCCTTTGAAAATGCCAACCCACCATGTCAGAATGTTCTTCAACCACATAAGGATAAAGGGAAACTTTCTGAAGTTATTAGACTCTGTGCAGACGTGGGTGCAGCCCATGCCATAGGTCTGGCTTTAGGGACCGCCTTTACCAAGGCCTTTCACAATCCTGGCTCACGTACTTGCTTTACTTGTAAACAACCTGGCCATTTTGCATGTGAGTGTCCCACAGGCAAACAAAGCCTAGGAATAGCGTCTCCTCAAACTGGGGCTTAACCGCCCCCAGCTACCCTTTTCCATAGAAGTGGTAAAGGTCATCACTGGGCCAGTGAGTGTAGATCTAAGACAAATGCCCTCAGACAGCCTATTTCTTCCTACTTCTCGGGAAACTCCCTGCGGGGCCAGCCCCCGGCCACAACATCCCCCACGACAAACACAGGAGCAATAAAGTTTGTTCCCTCCTAAACTCCCAATCTACCACAAAATCCTTCTCCACAATTGCCTCCCTCCAACTAGCCACCCCAGGCAGCACAAAATTGGACCTCTGTGCTGCCACAAATACAATATTAGACCCAATGCAAGGGCCCCAGATAATACCCAATGAAATTATGGGTCCCCCTCCATCTCATACATGTGCCCTTAATCTTGGAAGAGCCTCCACTACCATACAAGGTGTTCAGGTCTTCGTTGGCATTAATGATAATGATTTCACTGGAGAAATAAAAATCCTGGCCACTGCTATTAATGGAGTTGCCGCCATCCCAGCAGGAACAAGACTTGCACAATTAATTCTCCTTCCCTTGGATTCAGGAGGCATTTCCAAAACCCAAACCTACCTCGGGGGACTGCCTTCTTGGGCTTCTCTGATGTGTATTGGGTTCAGCCCATTTCTCACAATAGACCCACCCTTACCTTACTTACTGAAGGAAAGGAATTCCAAGGAGTTCTAGATATTGGAGCTGATGCCACAATTATTTCTCAAAAATACAAGCCATCAGGTTAGCCCCTCACTCCATCCTTGACTGACCTTAAAGGGATAGGAAAATAAAAAAATCCTCTGGTCAGCTCTAGGTCTATTAGCTGCACTGATAAAGATGGTAATAAGTCAACTGTCACTCCTTCGTTGATTCTGACCTCCCTGTTAACGTATAGGGAGGAGATATTTTGAGTTATTGGAAGTTATTCTCGCCAGTCCCAATTCCATGGTGACTCATCAAATGCTTCCTATGAATTTTGTTCCTGGTACAGGCCTGGGGATACTGAAACAAGGACTGGTGGAGCCTATACAACCCATACAAAAACAAATACATGTGGACTTGTGTATTCAGATTTTTAGTGTCAGTCCCTGACCCTCCTGTACCCCATGCAGATAAAATTATTTGGGAGACTCAGACTCCTGTGTTGGAGAATCAGTGGCCCCTTACCCAAGAAAAATTGGAGGCTGCCTCCACGTTAGTGCAGGAACAGCTCGCAGCCGGCCATGTAAAGCCCTCAACCTCATCATGGATTACTCCTATTTTTATTATCAAGAAAAAATCAGGCAAGTGGTGCCTTTTACAATATTTGTGTGCCATTAATAAAGTTATGTGCCCGATGGGAGCACTACAGCCAGGCATTCCCACACCAGTGGCGATTCCAAAAAACTATTGTAAAATGGTTATTGACTTAAAAGATTGCTTTTTTACCATTCCTTTACATCCTGAGGATAGACCCTATTTTGCCTTTAGTCTCCCTCACATTAATTTTCAGGGCCCTATGCAGAGATTTCAATGGAAGGTTCTTCCCCAAGGTATGGCCAACAGCTCTAGTCTTTGCCAAAAACACGTTGCTCAAGCAGTAGACCCTGTGAGAGAGCGATGAGCACAAAATTATATTTTACATTATATATATGATTTGTTAATTGCTGCACCTAATACCCATGACCTTAATAATTGTTACTTGCACTTTTACAAAACCTCACTACCTTGGGACTACAGATAGATCCAGATAAGTTTCAAACACAGGACCCTTATACCTATTTGGGCCTTAAACTTCAAGATAATCAGATCCAAATTCCTAAAATACAACTATGTGTGGACCATCTTCACACACTTAATGATTTTCAAATATTACTGGGGGATATTCAATTGCTAGGAACATATTTAAAATTACCCACTTGTGTACTTTTGCCCCTTAATGATATTTTGATAGGTGATTCCCACCCCTCCTCCCCTCAAAAGCTTACTCCCGAGGCATGACATGCATTAAACCAAGCCACAGAAGCCATTGCCCAAAAGTTTGTTACACAAATTTCTTATAACCTTCCTCTGGTTCTGGTTATTTTCCACACTCCTCATACACCCACAGGAATATTTTGGCAGCGAGATCCACATTTTAAAAATAAAGGCTGCCCCTTGCTTTTGGTCCTTGTATCCACCACATCCTCCAAGGTTATTACTGTTTATCTTGCTCAGGTAGCTTCTCTTATTTTTAAAGGTCGTTTGCTTTCTCGACAACATTTTGGCAAAGACCCTGATAATATTTTAATTCCATATACTAAGGACCAAACCCTTACTACAATTTTTACTAGAGACATGGATCAATGGGGTATTGCCCTATCAGGCTTTTTGGGAACAATTCATAACCACATCCCCAATGAACCCGTTTTAAATTTTGTCCAGTTACATTCATTTATTTTTCCCAAAATTACTCAAAAGGCTCCCATTCCTCAAGAACTTACTGTCTTTACAGATGGTTCCAGTAATGGCCGTGCAGTCTTTGTTGTCAATAACAAGCCTACCACCTTTGATACTGTCTATCAGTCAGCTCAGTTTGTGGAATTGTTCACCATAACACAAGTTTTCATAAAGTTTTTTTGATAATCTTGTTAATATTTATACAGACAGTGCCTACATTGCTCATTCTGTGCCCCTGCTGGAGATTTCACCCACCATTATGGCTTCTTCCAATTCCCCCTTTCTGTTTCACCAGCTTCAGCAGCTAATTTAGGCCAGAAAACATGCATTTTCCTTAGTACACATCATGACACACTCTGACCTTCTGAGCCCTCTAACACAAGGTAATGCCCAAGCTGATGCAGCAACACGTTCCATCTTTCCAATTTTTGTTGGCTCCATTCAAAAGGCCATGGAGTTACAAAATCTTCACCATCTAAATTCCCAGAGCCATCGATTACTTTGGAAAATTACCAGGCAACATGCATGAGAAATAGTAAAAGCATGCCCTGGTTGCACTGTCTCCCTCCCCATTCAACACTTGGGAGTTAACCCCCTAGGATTACAGCCCAATCAGGTTTAGCAAATGGATGTTATTCATTTTCCTGAATTTTGAAAAACCAAATATATATACGTTTCTATAGATAACTTCAGCGGCTTTAGTTTTGCATCACCACATTCTGGAGAGGCTACCAAAGATGTCCTTTCCCATCTTGTTTCAGCCTTCTTCGTAATGGGTAAACCAATACATATTAAAACAGATTAATGTCCTGCATATACCAGTGCCAAGTTTAAACAGTTTTGTGCTACCTTGCAATTTTGTCATACTACTGAAATTCCATACAACTCTCAGGGCCAAGGCATGTGGAACTTGCCCAGCTTAGCTTAAAGACTTGGCTATCCCGTCTTACGGCTTCCGCCCTTGTATTTACCACTCCCAGGGATCGCCTTAACCATGCATTATTTGCCCTTATTTTTCTTACCTTAGACAGTGAAGGCCATTTGGCCACAGACAGACACTGGCATCCTTCGTCCAATTCTGTTCGCTCGCCTGTTATGTGGTGCAATCCCATTACAAATAAATGAAAACGCCCAGATCCTATCCTCATCAGGGGATGAGGCTCAGCTTGTGTTTTGGACCAAGAGCAAGCATCCCCAAGATGGTTACCAGAATGCCTGGTTAAACAGGTAAATTACTTACCTCAACCCAGGGACGGAGGCCCTCCCCCTGAGGACAAATTTTCCTCCATTTCAGATACAGGCAACAATCTGTGCGAGGATCCTGCTTAAGGCACTTCTGCTGAACAGGTTTGAACTCGGAGGCCTTGGGCCTCCAATTTCCAACATCATGGAGTACCTTTTTGCCCACCCCCCGTGAATGCAAAGGAGGATTTTGGACTGAGGCTCCCACTAGTTTGACCCAGACTGCTGACTGCATGACTAAGGTGACTTACCTCCGTGCCAAGGTTGACCATAATCTCGGAGGAGTTCATCAGCCTAAATGGGTATGTGTTAACAAGCCAAAGATTATTCCCCCTAGTACAAGTAAAGCTCTCCAAAATTGTTCTGCAACTTGTACGCATACCCAGGGGATGCATGTCTCTTGTAATGCGTCGGCTTCACTTTGTGTTAATAAACAGGGAGAACAAGTTTTTGAAGCCTCCCTAACTAAAACTCATGCAGCAGGGGGACCACTATTCATTATACCCCCATTCTCTTTGACCATGGAGGAGATGGCAAATACACCAAGCTACAGTCAGCTGGGTGCCAAGGCACTGTCGGAAAACCTTCCTACTGGCCCATTAAGGCCCCTACAGGGGTATCTGATGGTGGAGGACCCACTTATTCTGTCAAGCATCCTCAGATAATCAAACTTTTGAAACCCCAAATCCCTGAGCTCACATATCATCCCTTAATGTAGCCTAAATCCCAGTTCCCAGGTTTAGATACCAATACATTAGATATTTTGCAAACTACATTCTCCTAGCTTAATAATTCGAACCCCACACTTGCTGGTGATTGCTGGCTCTGCATGACAGCAGGGGCAATCATGCCTATGGCAGTTCCTATTAATTCTATCATGGACAATGATAATACATGCCAACCCGGATTTCCCTTTAAAGTACAGCCTATAGGCACTTTTACATTATTTCTTTTAGGCGCGATGCAGAATAATACCAATGATATTGATGTTCGACTTACTTCCTTTGGAAATTGCTCAACAGTATAAAATTATTCCTCACCCACCCCATCTCTTTGTCCCTCCAATGGCACAGTTTTTATGTGTGGAAGAAACTCGGCCTTCCCACGCTTCCAGCGAATTGGACCATTGGTTGTGTTCTTGCTTTATTACTCCCTGATATAACTATTGTCCCAGGAGATGAACCTCTACCAATTTCTAGCCTAGACACTTTAGTCAAAAGACATAGGTGGGCAATACAGGCTTTACCACTCATTGCCAGCCTTGGAATAACAGCTGCTGTGGGCACAGGTACAGTGGCTTAGGCACGGCTATTCACTCTTACCATCGCCTGTCTCAACAACTTATAAATTATGTACAAACTTTATCAGGAACATTTAAAGATTTGCAGGACCAAATAAATTCCCTGGCAGAAGTGTTCCTTCAAAACAGACGAGGCTTAGATTTGCTGACAGCTAACCAGGGAGGTATTTGCTTAGCCTTAGGGGAACGATGCTGCTTTTATGCCAATAAATCAGGCATAGTACGCATTAAAATTAAGCAGCTTCAAGAAGATCCAGAAAAGAGACAAAGGGAACTATTTGAAAATCCCCTCTGGATTGGGCATAATGGATTTCTACCCTACCTTCTTCCCCTATTAGTCCCTTTGTTGGGTTTACTTTTAATGGTGTCCATTGGCCCCTGCATTATAAAGAGGCTGGTACAATTTATTAAAGAACAGATTAATATTTTGGTTTCTAAGCCCATACAGGTCCACTATCATGGTCTGGAGATGGAAGACAGCACTGCCAACATTTAAAAGAATGTTCAACCCTTCTCACAGGCTTATTAAGTTTACATCCCCACAGATCTCTCTTTCTTACAGAAAACTATAAGTAACAGCTCTGAGCAACCATCTTCTACCCTTGCAATAAGGGTTCGTTCTCCATGGGCCCCTCCGCTTGGGGGAGGACACACCCTTGGAATGAGCACGTTAGGCCATAATAACGGAGGGTCCAGGAAGGACTGCAGGAGGATGGATCCACGGATCCCCAAACACAAGACCTCTGAATGACACGCTCTGGTGCATGGCGGTTGGCATGCTATCCCCTCAAAGACGTCTCCTCCAAAAACATGCCAAAGCCAACACGAAATCTCCTAGGAAAGATGCTCGCTCAAATCATGAGATATTCTAAGGCATCCTAGAGAAACAGAGCCACTATCACCCCCTAAATCCATATCCTGTAAGGTATGGTCGAATATTTTATATAACAAAAGGGGAGATGTCAGGGGCTAGAAGGAAGTTCTCCTTCAAAAAATAGACTGACACAAGAAACAGCCCCCTGGGACACAACCTGCCTGGGAGACATCCCACAGCCATCTATCTCCTTTTGACATCCGGCTACCATCTGTCTACCTGAAACATCCTGAGGTTATCTCACCCTGTGAAGACATCCAGCAACTGCTGATAAGAGAGCTTTCCCATCCGCAGCATATAAATACCCTCTGAGAATAATAAAAGTTTGCAGCATGATCAGAACTCCTGTCTTGCTGTCATCTCTCGTGTCTCTTGTCCCTTCATTTCTCCCCAACTAGGATCGACACCCAAGTTGATGTGTCCTGCCAGCCGGGCCATCTGACACTAACCCATACCCTCCTAGACTCTGATGACAAATCCTAAAATGATGGAGAAAAATAACCCAAACAGAATAGAAATACAAGCAGTTCAGAGGAGGCATGGTGTATAGTTGCACTTGCCTTTTGCATGATATAGGGTAGGTGTTATAAATCTAGTTAATTTTTAATTGAAATAGTTCTCCATGTGTTTTTAAAGTTAACAAATACGTGAATTCCTGTCTCCCTTTCTCTGTAGCCGATTCAGCACATGTATTTTTATATGCACATATAGAATCCTACCTGGTATCAGATGTACATTCTTGTGAGGTGGCTGACTTGGAAGATACAAATTGTGAGAAGAGATCACTCCTCCTAAACGCTGTTGGAACAGAAAATTCAACCTATGGGTGAGCCTCCTAGTAGAACAACATTATACCTAAATCCATGTTCAGTAAATTAAATATTTTTGCATCTGTGGATGATATATACTTCATGATGAATTTCGATTGGCATATATATTGCTACATTTAATTGTCTGGGTGTGTGTGTTGTGTGTGTGTGTGTGGGGGTGTATATATATATATATATATATATATATATATATATATATATATATACACTCTCCAAATATTTCAAAATATGAAATATATGTGTCTTACATATACTACCTAAATTCATTCATGTTCATGTATGTGGATTTAAAATCAACTTTTCACAATATTATTCTCAGAAATATTCATCCACCTGAATTACATATTTGTTTTCTAGTACTGAAAACTAACTTCAGTGAGTGGTGCATACAATCCTAATATTTCTACAGTAACTGACCCAGTTTAACATCAATGCAACTAGATTCCTCTTGGATATGATGTCTATGTTGAAGTTCATTTTATTCAACACTGGTACATTACTATTTGTTCAGTTTATACACATCATAGGATATATATTTCATCAACAACTTCAATAATTTATAGGATTTTGATTCACTTTCAATCATTTTCTGATTCAGAACACATGTATTCCTCCAGGTTACTTGATTGTTTTTTCATGAGACTTCTTTCCAAACGCTTTTTTTTCCGATTTCCATAATCATTTTGAAGAAAAACTGACACACTCTTCATGATAAACCATAACCCTAATATTACCATTAGATGTATTTCTGGTTGGAATGAATGATTGCATATAAATATACGATTTTCTGTTTATTTTCAGATATCAATTCAATCGAATATTTAAAGTTGGAACAAGTTATAATATTTAATCACAGTATCGTCTATTCATAAATTATCTCTATGTTCATAGACACAGAGTAAATCTATTTGTAACCCCAATACTAATTTTTTCATCTTCAAAATGTTGCTCCCAGAAATGGTGGAAGAAATACTCATGTCACCTAATCTACATATACATTTTATCACAGTAATATTCTGGACACAAAAAGAAGAGGTCACACTTATGATTGTATCAAAGCCTAAATGAAAAGTGAGCATAGATTACTGAAAACATTCATGTCCAGTGTGCCTAATGCTCTCAAATGTCAATCCTATTGGTGACTACATATTTGTTTCTTCTTAAGACTATATTTTGAACCTCAACCCTGTTGCAAATGTCTAATCCTATCACTCAATTAATACGTTTCCTGATTTCCTAATGTCTCTATTGATGTCTGCTTACCTAAATATTTTCCCCAGTTCACCATTGTGACTGACCCTTCACGTGTGCTGACATTTACAATCACTCTCTACCCGATACACTATTGCTAAAGAACTTTTGGTCCAAATTCTGTACTCAGTCTTCTTCTGAAACTTATCAAATATCTTCCTAATCCTACCGACTATCCCTGTTCTAGTGGATGTTCACTTCTACATTCAATCATCCAAGGTACAAGGTCCTATGCCATTGATTATCGATTTATCTGAAACACCTGTTCAGAACGTATATCAAAGCTAAGTATCCCAATCAATAGCGCAATGCCCTTATGGGCTTCAAATCTTACCTAGATTTTTGTTTTCATACTTATATTTCACCTATATATTCTTATAAATATCACAGGTTCCCAATACCATTATTCATCAATTAGAATAATTCCTAACCCAAATCAAACCTGTTATTAACCCTAACCATACACTGTTCCCTCAATCTAACTTTACAGAAGAGCAGGGACCAAGTTGGTCTTACAATACAGGAATGTAGAGAATCTTCCACCTGTTGTAAAACTCAAAGGTCCATGAAGAAGTGATCCCTGGAGAAGATGTACGCAGCCATGAAGGACCTGAGAGAGCAAACGTCATCTTCCATTGCAAACAACCTGGTCAGGATGAAGGGTTGTGTCTGAATCAGCCTCTCTGTTCATAATGTAGAGAAGATGGACACAAACAGTCCTGTTTGGAGAGCTGTTCCTGGGTGCCTATGGTTCATATACCATTCTAACTTGTGAAAGTGTCACAGGAAGTAGGAGAAGCCTCAATCTCATGGGACCCTTGGAACCAACTGTTAGGACAAAGTGGTTGCCAAAGCAGTGACCTCATTCAGTTCCTGAAGGAAGTGACCTCACCTCACTTCCTTGGTCATTAAACTCTCGGTACTTGGGATCCAGGAAGCAAGGTACCAAGAGCCTGTCCCAGTCCCAGTCCCAGTGGGCTCACTTGTTTGGATTTACCAAGGACAGAGTCAGTCTTTCATGGTACCTACAGATATGAGGATGGCCAACTGCCAGGAAAACTCAGAAGAGGGGCCTTTCCTGAGAAAGCAGATAGTGGCTCACCTCTGGCTCCTGACAAGTTCACAGAGTTGGTGTTTTCCGGGGAACATAAGTTGGCCCACCAGTCAGAAGACACTCTGGATAGTCACAGACACACTTTGTAGAAGGTGGTGCCTCTGTGGTTGTCGGTGTGGGTTTGTGGTTTTGTCTCATGTTCTGAGAATAGGTAGGAAAGGCGGTTTGTTTGGTTTGGAGTGAACTGTTTATAGTAAGTCGTTTGGCAAGCAAGTGTTTCTATGTCTGTGTATCCCACTATGTGCATGGTTTTAGATATTAGAAAACTGAATGCATCAATTGTTGTCTCCTGTCTAGCAGAAAGCTTCCCAGCATTCATCCTGCCGAATTTATGAATGGATTTCAGCTTGCCTGATCGATGGGCAACATGTGGTATCTTCCAAAATTCCTGCATTCTTCATGAATTCTGGCTACTCTCCAGAATAGGCTCATGGTTTTGTGTCCAAGATATGTAGCAGTTCCAAGCCCTGTGACATGGCCATGTACTGGAAAGCTAAAGGGAATGTCGAGTATCTCAGAAAACTCAGATATAAGTGTGACCATGATAGTCTCAGTAGAGAAACCCTGCTTTGGGCCTTTTGCTTACCTATTGTTCTGTTGCCCTGAATGTCAGGAAGGTCTTTGCCTCAAGACATCCGTTTGTGAAGCCTGAAGAAAACAGGTTCAAATGGAAATGAATGGACATCACCTGTGGATCTTTGCTTAATTCCTTTGAAAATGGAAGTGTCTGAATCAGCCTCTTGGCCCTGTGTGAGGCCGTGGCTTAGATTCTCAACCCCTGAAGAATCTAAAGAAACATCACATGTGTGCATCCAAAACAAAAATGGCCAAAAGTGCAGTTATTGTGGATGAAGTCTCTCCCCATTCTCTGTGAGGTTCCTGACCTCCATCAAGTTAGAATAGGGATCCTTTGGGCCAAATCATTTCTTCAAAGCCCTAAATTGCTTGAGTTTTCCCGTGACTACAATTCACATAAAGAATCCAAACTGCACAGTCAATATGCCTCAAATTGGAGAAGCAGAGAAGTATTAACAGCAGGCCTATTTGAACACTCCTGGTTCACAGGAATGGTGTCCAGGCCACCCTGAATTTAGGCAAATTAGGGGCAAGAGAGATTATTTAGGAGACTGTCTTGGGCTTCGCCACTCGTGGAAACTTCCAGCGATAGGTTATGATGAGTGTCTATATAAAAGAACATGAGGGCCATGTGGGATTGTTTTGGTTTTAATTGTGGTTGTTAGTGTGGTGATTGGAAGAGATGACTGGGTCCACCTTGACATGAATTCTGGTGATTTTCCCCTTAGAGACTGAGTTCTGGAACTGACCTCAGAAAAGTATTGCCATTAATTGTGTTGGGATTTTAGGAGGCCATGCATGAGAGTCGCCCTTGGAAACTGAGATCAAGGCCCAGGGTGGCTTTCAACAGAGCACTGGGAATCACAGCCAAGATATCACATAATTTTCTTCTGAAAGACTTGGCAGCCGTAGTTGAGAGTCAAAAGTCACATGGACCTCACATTGTAGAACTCAATGGGCCTGGCTTCATTTGACCTTTTGGCCATTCTTTGGGAAGCATTGCCTGTGAGATTTCTCCAGAGCTTTCATTGAAATGAGCTTTGTCAACATTAATGGTTCTGGAATGAACTGAAACTCACAGTGCCTCCACCTTCATTGTTGAAATATGGCTAGAAAAATACCATGAAATTTTTGAAATTTCCATGACCAGCTGGCACAGGAGAACCTTTGGATTTCCTGTTGCTGATCATGAGTATAACAGACACTGCCTTGATTGACTGGTTTTAATGAAAATTGTGTAAAACAGAGATGCCAATAAGTTGGACCCTGATGATTAGTGGGCCTAGAGCAGTGGTAGGCAGGTGTGTGATAAAACATCTGTGGTGGGGCCATGTGGATCTGCCATTGGCTTCCAAATGGCTTGTGACTGACATGATGCAGCCAGCAGCCCCTTCTAAGTAAAGGCATCTTGTTATTTGGAGAGGTTTCAGGGCAATGTTCAGAATCGATTTGCTATGGTAAATGGGGCAAGCTATGTGATATAGAAGCATGGTTGGTGCATTCTCCTGCAGAAATTGAAATACCACACGTGACAGAACTCCCTCCTGCACTGTGTCCCAGTTGAACTCCGTGTATTTCATGAAGCAAATACCAAACTCCCATTGTAGCAGCAAGAAACACCATGAAAACTGGAGGATGAACAAATGGCTTCACAGTCCACACAGGGAGACACTTAGAACCCAGTGGCCACAGTTTACCTACAAAGATCAAATTCAGGACTGCTGCCTCATGTTCATTGGAAAATAAGAAACTATGTTTTACAGGTCACATAGGTGCAGACCCAGCTTTGATGATCTCACTACAAAGGAAGCTAAAGCTCCTGATAACAACATATGTTTCAAGTGCCCAAACTCAGAGGCAATTTCTCAAGAAGTCTTTAGGCCAGCAGAGCTCCATGTTTGTGGAGTGTTCACCCTGTCCCTTACTTTTGGAAACTCCTCTACCACTTCCAAGGTAGTGAACTCCTTAGCATATTCCATTCCAGATAAGTATTCACTGATTTTCTAACTCTTCTCCTCTAATTATGTCTTACTTGGGGCGAAGATAATGTCAAGCCATTGTTCTGGAGGAGTGGGAAGATTTTGTGTAGCACATATTTGCATACACATTGGATTCATTTTCCAATTTTCCATTCGAAATACTGAATCCCTGACTCTAACCCCTACCCTACTAGACTCTGACTACTAATCGTAATATGATAGAGAATAAAAACTCAAACAAAATAGAAATACAAGCAGTTCAGAGGAGGCATGGTGTATAGTTGGAATTGCCTTTTGCATTATATAGGTTAGAAGTTATAAATCTAGTCAATTTTTGTTGAAATAGTTCTCCGTGTGTTTTGAAAGTTAACAAATATGTAAATTCCTGTCTCCCTTTCTCTGTAGCCTATTCAGCACATGTAATTTTATATGCACATATAGAATCGTACCTGGTATCACACGTACATTTTTGTGAGGTGACTGACTTGGCAAATACAAATTTTGAGAAGAGATCACTCCTCCTAAATGCTGTTGGAAGTGAAAATTCAACCTATGGGTAAGCCTCCTAGTTGAACAACATTATACATAAATCCATGTTAAGTATATGAATATTTTTGGGTCTGTGGATGATATGTATTTCATGATGAATTTCAATTGACATATATATTGCTAGTTTTTAATGTCTGTGTGTGTGTGTATATGTATATATATATATATATATATATATATATATATATATATATATACTCTCCGGATTTTTCAAAATATGAAATATTTGTGTCTTATTATGCACTCCCTAAATTCATTCATATTCATGTATGTGGATTTATAATCCACTTTTTAAAAAATTATTCTCAGAAATATTCATCCACCTGAAATACATATTTTTTCCTAGTACTGAAACAGTTTTCAGTAAATGGTGCATCCATATCCTAATATTTCGGCATTGCAAGATGACTGTGAAGACAGTGTATCACACCCAGTGTACCCTGCCACTGCGCAGGTGAATAACGAGTTAGAACGATGAAAAACTATCTTGTTAGGATCTTACAGGAAAATGGGTGTTTACCGAAATCTAGAAGAATGATTTCCACCACCGAGGTCCGGTAATTGAGTCTCAAACACAAGCCACTTGTGCAACCGGAGATCCATTCTGATTGATCCGCGTGACCTGCCCCGTGTCTACAAATGGTGAGGCACCACCGAGAAGCGACCAGCAAGCAGGGAGAAACGTTGCTGCAGATTCTGTGGAATCCTGCTGGCTGAGCATCCACTGAGCCCCCAGCTGAATTTGGGATTTCAGACGGGAAAGTTAGCAGTACATTTCTATCCCCCAAAGTGGAAACTCCACAAAGGAAACCAGCAGCCACCATCTTGGAGAGCTGAAGTAACCACCACCACTCCCAGACAGATTGCAACAATAAAACAGGTGTGTGTTTCTCAGCTCATCTCACATACAGAGGAAAATTCGCATAAAATCTCTCCTAGGCTTTTGGGGGAGGGATAATCAGAGCAAGTCTGCATAAAGACTGGGGGAAAACTAGAGGCACCTGACCTTCATCTCCCCTTCCCATCAGTGGCAAAAATGAAACTTGTCTAGCCAGTGCGGGGCGAGGGGCAAGCGGAAAATATTAAAACAATAGAGTTCCAGGGTTCACAATAGACACCCTCCCCACCCAACAAACGGCAGACCCGGAGAACAGTTTGAGCTGCCGAGAAGCATCACTCAGGAGAAATCTGGTCTAGCAGGAGAAATCAGGACTAGCAGGATAAACCAGGGGACTAGAGGCCAGGCCCTCCTGACTGGGTGGCTGGAGAACGCCAGACCGCTGCCAGTGTGACTGGGCAACTGGAGACCACCTTCCTGCCGGCGCCAGCCCACCTGCTGACGGCATGTCTTGACGGCTAGAGAACGCGCGCCTGCCGATGACCGAACGCACAACTGTGTGGCTAGAGATCACCCACCCGCCGGCGACAGCCCATCCGCTGCCCGCGCTACTGGGTGGCTGGAGACTGCCGGCATGCCAGCGACCGGGAGCTGAAACCAACAAGAGACAATCCAGTCCACCCCCCCAATTCGGACACTCCGGCAAGGAGCCTGGGGCCCACCACAGCAGAGAGGTGACATCACTGGAGCTCGGCTGTCAGAATTCCTTAACAGCGAAATCCACTTAAGCAGGCATAGTCTAGCAACACAAAGGAGAGAAAACAGAGATATATAAACCCATAACAAATCTATAGAAGAGAGCAGAAACACAGCAATCAAATAGAGCCAGAAAATAACGTGAACATCATGAAAAATCAAGGGGAAAAAAAGGTGTAGAAACAATGAAGGACAACTTAATACTACAGGAGAACCTTGAAGCATCAGAAACAGGGATAGGGAAAAAACTTAAGTCGTACCTAACTCAGATGGAAAGGAATAATAGAGAAGACATGAGGCAGCAAGTCCAAGAAATAAAAGTATATTTTGAAAATGAATTAAACAACCAAATTCAAATGGCAAAGAACAAGGTTTACCAGGAGATAGAGATCTTTTAAAAAATCATACAGTAATTCTAGAAATGCAGGAAACTATAAACCAAATTAAAAACTCAAACAAGAATATTTCAAATAGACTAGATCAAGTAGAAGTCAGAACATCAGATAATGAAGACAAAGTTTGTCAACTTGAAAAGAATATAGTCAACACAGAAAACATGCTTAAATCACATGAGCAACCATTCAAGAGATATGGGATGTCATAAAAAAACCAAAATTGGGAGTCATCGGGATAGAAGAAGGCATAGAGATTCAAACCAAATGAATGGACAACATATTAAATGAAATAATTCTAGAAAACATCCCAGAGATGAAAGATGGAATGGATTGCCATATCCTGGAAGCCTACAGGACCTCAAACATTCAAAACCATAATAGACAAACTCCAAGACATATAATTATGAAGATAGCCAACATACAGAACAAGGAGAGAATATTAAAAGCTACGAGAGAAAGTAGGCAGATAACATTCAGGGGTAAACCAATTAGGTTAACAATTGATTTTTCATCACAGACTTTGAAAGCAAGAAGATCTTTGAACAATGTATTTCAAACACTGAAAAATAATGGATTCCAACCAAGAATACTGTATCCAACAAAATTAAGCTTCAGATTTGACAATGAAATTAAGTCTTTCTTGATAAACAAAAGCTAAAAGAATTCACAGACAGAACACCAGCACTGCAAAGCATTTTGAGCAAAATACTACAAGAAGAGGAATTGAAAAATAGTGGCCAAAACTAACAGCAGGAGGTATCTCAGTAAAGGGGTAAGAAAATAACCAAAAAGTAAAAACTACCCAAATTAAAATAAATAAATAAATAAACATGACTGGAAGTATAAATCATATTTCAATTGTAACCTTAAATGTTAAAAATCTAAACTCACCAATCAAGAGACATAGGCTAGTAACCTGGATCAAAAAAATAAATCCAACAATATGCTGCCTTCAGGAGACTCTTTTGATAGGTAAAGACATACACAGGCTGAAAGTGAAAGGTTGGGAAAAATCATACCACTCACGTGGCCCTCGGAAGCAAGCAGGAGTGGCCATACTCATATCATATAAAATCAACTTCAAACCTACGTTAATCAAAAGGGATGAAGTAGGACACTATATATTGTTAAAAGGAACCATCCACCAACAAGACATAACAATTATCAATTGGTATGCACCAAACAATTGAGCTGCAACGCTCATAACACAAACTCGAATCAAGTTCAAGAGTCAAATAGACTACAACACAATAATTATGGGTGACTTCAACACACCACTCTCGCCATTAGACAGATCCTCTATAAAAAACTGAATAAAGAAACTATAGAATTCAACAGCACAATCAATAACCTTGACTTAACCGACATATATAGAATATATCAACCATCATCAAGTGGATACACTTTATTCTCAGCAGAACATGGATCCTACTCCAAGTTAGACCATATATTATGCCATTGGACAACTCTTAGTAAATATAAAGGCGTGGAGATAATACGATGCACCATATCTGATCATAATGGAATGAAACTGGAAATCAATGAGAATAGAAGGAAGGAAAAATCCTACATCACATGTAAAATGAACAATATTCTACTGAATGATCAATGGGTTACAGAAGACATAAAGGAGGAGATAAAAAATTCTTAGAATCAAATGACAATACAGACACAACATACTGGAATCTATGGGACACAAAGAAGGCAGTTTTAAGAGGGAAATTCATTTCTTGGAGTTCTTTCCTCAAAAAAAGAATAAAACAACAAATAAATAAACTCACAGTACACATCAAAAACCTAGAAAAGGAAGAGCAAAACAACAGCAAATGTAGTAGAAGACAAGAAATAATTAAAATTAGAGCAGAAATCAACGAAACTTAAACAAAAAAAACATTGAAAAAATTGATAAAACTAAAAGTTGATTCTTTGAAAAAATAAATAAGATTTACAGGCCCTTAGCCATGCTAAGGATGAGAAGAAGAGAGGGAACTCTAATTACTAACATACGGAATGAAAATGGCAATATCACAACAGACAGTACACAAATACAGAAGATAATTAGAAAGTATTTTGAAATCCTATATTCCAATAAAATAGAAGATAGTTATAATATCGATAAATTTCTTAAGTCATACGATCTGCCCATATTCAGTCAGGAAGACACACACAATTTTAACAGACCAAAAGCAAAGAAAGAAATGGAAGAAGCCATCAAAAGACTACCAATCAAAAAAAGCCCTGTACCTGATGGGTATACAGCGGAGTTCAACAAAACCTTCGAAGAAGAATTAATACCAATACTATTCAAGCTATATCAAGAAATGGAATAATAAGGAGCTCTTCCAAATTCATTCTCGGAGTCCAAAATCACCCTGATCCCAAAACCAGACAAAGACACTTCAAAAAAGAAAACTACAGACCAATATCTCTAATGAAGTTGGATGCAAAAATTCTCAATAAAATCCGTGTGAATTGAATACAAAAACATATCAAAATAGTTGTGCACCATGATCAAGTAGGATTCATCCCTGGAATGCAAGGCTGGTTCAATATACGGAAATCAATAAATGCTATTCACCACATCAATAGACTTAAGGACAAGAACCATATGATCATCTCGATAGATGTAGTAAAACATTCAACAAAGTTCAGCATCCCTTTATGTTCAAAACACTAGAAAAACTAGGGATAACAGGAACTTACCTCAACATTGTAAAAGATATATATGCTAAACCTCAGGCTAGGATCATCCTAAATGGAGAAAACTGAAGGCATTCCCTCTGAAATCTGGAACAAGACAGGGCTGCCCTATATCACCACTTCTATTCAATTTAGTTCTTGAAATACTAGCCAGAGCAATTAGACAGACAAAAGAAATTAAAGGCATAAAAATAGGAAAAGAAGAACTTGAATTATCGCTATTTGTGGATGACATGGTAATATATTTAACAGACCCAAAAGGGTCTACAAAGAAACTGCTAGAGTTAATAAATGAAGGATATAAAACCAACACGCATAAATCAAAGGCATTCCTGTATATCAGCAACAAAACTTCTGAAATGGAAATGAGGAAAACCACTCCATTCAAAATATCCTCAAAGAAAATAAGATACTTGGAAATCAACCTAACAAAAGAGGTGAAAACCACAGAACCCTAAAGAGAGAGATAGAAAAAGATCTTAGAAGATGGAAAAATGTACCCTGTTCATGGATAGGCAGAACTAAATTCATCAAAATGGCGAAATTACCCAAAGTTCTCTACAGGTTTAAAGCAATGCCAATCAAAATCCCAACGGCATTTCTTGTAGAAATGATAAAGCAATCATGAAATTCATATGGAAAAACAAAAGACACAGAATAGCAAAAGGAATTCTAAGCAGGAAGTGTGAATCGGGAGGTATAGCGATACTAGAGTTCAAACTTTACTACAAAGCAAGAGTAACAAAAACAGTGTGGTACTGGTACCAAAACAGGCAAGTGGACAAATGGTATAGAATAGAGGACAGAGAAACCAATCCACAAAATTACAACTTTCTTATATTTGATAAAGTGGCTATAAACATGCAATGGATGAAGGATAGCATCTTCAACAAATGGTGCAGGGAAAATTAGAAATCCATGTGCAACAAAATGAAACTGAATCCCGTTCTCTCACCATGCACAAAAGTTAACTCAAAATAGATCAAGGAGCTAGATATCAAATCAGAGACACTGCGTCTCATAGAAGAAAAAGTTGGCTATGATCTATATACTGTGGGGTCGGGCTCCAAATTCTTTAATAAGACATCAATAGCCCAAGAGTTAATAACAAGAATAAACAAATGGGACTTACTTAAACTAAAAAGTTTTTTCTCAAGAAGAGAAACAATAAGAGAGGTAAATAGAGAGCCTACATCCTGGGAACAAATTTTTACCCCTCACACTTCAGATAGAGCCCTAATATCCAAAATATACAAAGAACTCAAAATATTAAACAATAAGATAACAAATAACCCAATCAACAAATGGGCCAAGGACCTAAACAGACACTTCACAGAGGAGGACATACAATCAATCAACAAGTACATGAAAAAATGCTCACCATCTCTAGCAGTCTGAGAAATGCAAATCAAAACCACCCTAAGATACCATCTGACTCCAGTAAGATCAGCAGCCATTATGAAGTTAAACAACAATAAGTGTTGGCGAGGATTTGGGGAAAAGGATACACTTGTACACTGCTGGTGGGACTGCAAATTGGTGAGGCCAATTTTGAAAGAAGTATGGATATTCCTGGAAAAGCTGGAAATGGATCCACCATTTGACCCAGCTATCACCCTTCTTGGAATGTTCTCTGAGGATCTTAAAAGAGCGTACTATAGGGATACTGCCACATCAATGATCATAGCAGCACAATTCACAATAGCTAGACTGTGGAACCAACTTAGATGCCCTTCAATAGATTAATAGATAAAAAAAAAATGTTGCATCTATACACAATAGAGTATTACACAGCACAAAAAATGACAAAATCATAGAATTTGCAGGAAAATGGGTGGCATTAGAGCATATTATGCTAAGCAAAGCTAACCAATCCTTAAAAAACAAATGCCAAATGTCTTCTCTGTTATAAAGAGAGCAAATAAGAACAGAACAGGGAGGAAGAGCATGAGGAAAAGATTAACATTAAACAAAGACGAATGGGGGGAGAGAAAGGGAGAGAGAAGGGAAAGCTTATGAAAATTGTAGGAAACTCTCAATGTTACACAAAATTGCATATAAGATGTTGTGAGGGGAAGTGAGGGGGAAACAATGGAGAGAATTGAACAATAGCAGATGAGGTAGAGAGGGAAGATGGGAGGGGAGGAGAGGGTGGATAGTAGAGGATAGGAAAGGTAGCAGAATACAACAGTCACTAATATGCCATTATGTAAAAATGTGAATGTGTAACCGATGTGATTCTACAATTCGTATTTGGGGAAAAAATGGGAGTTCATAACCCAATTGAGTCAAATGTATGAAAGATGATATATCTTGAGCTTTGTAATGTTTTGAACAACCAATAAAAATAAATAAATAAATAAATGTTTAAAATTTAGTGGGAAGAAATCAGCTAAAAATGGGTTCAGATGTATTCATTTTGCTATACAGAAACTTTGTTTTGTGAATATCACAAATTTATTTTACCAGAAAATGCACATAAATTGAGATTAAAGGATAATTCACCTAACTTCATGAAAAATTCATAGCATTTTCTACACTTTTCATATTTCATTTTTTTCGTGAATATTTTGTCATGGACAAGGTCTAGTCTTAGGCTATTCTTCCAGAATACTACCGCATCTGACAAGTTCGTACAATGTGTTGGATTGTTCTTTTCATCTTTTATTTAATAGTTTCTAGCTGATAATGTGTATTTTTTCTTATCTTTATTTGGACATACAAACCTAACTATATCTTTGCATTTTATGTTTTACTGGGGAAGAGACTCATCAAAAGCTCTTTGTTATATGTATCAACAATCAAACATCTAGAGCATGCAATTATTCTTAATTTTGCATGAAAATAAATTTGTACCATTTTTCTTATAAAGATGTAGTATTATTAATAATGTCCCTACTGTAATAAGTAACTACTTACAAGAAGAATTAAACAATTGACTTTATATCAATTATGAACATGAAAAGTACTAAAATAAGTATTTGGCAATTAATACACAATTGATAGAAATTGAAATCACAAGAAAGCCATTTAAAATGTCAGTGCATATGGTCCTTAAATAATAGGTTGTTCAAATAAAATTTCTCTAATTCATAAGAGTTAATATGCGACATTACCACTTAATGTGATATAAAACTTTAAATTATCAGTATTGATAAATAAGAATGATACCTGTTTACTTAAATATGTTTATTTGACTTTCACTGTAAGATGTTAATTATGGAAGAATTGAGAATTAAGAAAGACTTGGTCTATATTATTTCTAACAGGAAAATCAAAGTACTTTTAAATATATATGTATATATATAATATATGTAATGCATATGCATGAATATAGATAAATATGTATAATAAATGTATTGTAATATATCTATCAGGTGATTATAATTTTTAAATTTTCTCAAGAAAAAGAATGACTATAAAAAACAGTCTTAAATTTAAATTTCATAGCATACTACTGTTTGTAATGACATGAGAGAAAAATAGATATGGAGGGGAAACCAAAAAGAAAGGGAAAGAAGGGGGAAAATGAGGAAGAAAGTGAGTAAAGAAGAGGGACATGAGTGTATGATGTTAAGATAGAAGTGGAGGGGCTGGGTTTGTGGCTCAGAGGTAACATGCTTTTCTAGCATGTGTGAGGCACATGGTTCTATTCTCAGCACCACATACAAATAAACAAAATGAAGGTCAATCAACAACTGAAAAAATAAAAAAAGAAAAAAGAAGAAATATTACGAAAATTCCAAGCTTTGATGAATGTTAAATAAAAAAATATGTTACATAGCCTTATGTAATTTCTAGACTATCCAAAATAGTCACTAAATGTTAGATTATTAGTGCTATAACTAAAAATCCATTGATCTTTCCTCTACATTCTGTGGCATGCTAGTGCTAAAATAAATTGTATTATTAATTCCCCCCCAAATCCTAATATTTCTACAGTAACTGACCCAGTTGAACATCAATGCAAGTAGACTCTATGAGACATGATGTGTATTTTGACGTTCATTTTTATTCAACACTGGTACATTACTATCTTCAGTTTATGTTTCATCAAAATTTCTCAAATTTATAGGCATTTGTTTCACTTTCAATCACTTCCTGCTTGAGAACACATGTATTCCTCCATGTTTCATAACTGCTCTTTTCATGAGACTTCTTCCCAAAAACATTATTTTCGATTTCCATTATCACATTTGAAGCAAAACGCACAAACCCGTCACAATAAACCATAACACTAATATTACCATTAGATGTATAACTGGTTGGAATGAATGGTTGTATATCGATATAAGATTTCTTACTTAGTTTCAGATATCAATTCAATCCATTATTTAAAGTGGAACCAGTTATATTATTTATTCACAGTACAGTCTATTCACGAATTATCTCTATATTCATAGACACAGGTACACCTCTTTGTACCCCCAATACTAAATTATACATCCTCAAAATATAGCTCCCAGAAATGGTGGAAGAAATACCCATGTCACCTGATCTCCATATACATTTTATCACAGTAATATTCTGGACACAAAAAGCAAAGGTCACACTTATGATTGTACAAAACCTAAATGGAAAGTGAACATGGATTACTAAAAACATCCATGTCCAGGTTGCCTAATGCTCTCAAATGAAAATCCTATTGGTGACTACATATTTGTTTCTTCCAAAGATTATATATTCAAACTCAAACATGTTGAAAATGTCTAATCCTGTCACTCACTTTATACTTTGCCTGATTTTGTAATGTCTCTATTGATATCTGCTTTCCTACATATTTTCCCCAGTTAATCATTGTGACTTCCTCATCACATGTGCTGATATTTACATTCACTCTCTTAGCGATACCCTACTTCTAAAGAACTTTTGTTCCAAATCCTACACTCATTCTTCTTCCTAAACCTACCGACTATCTTCCTAATCCTACCGACTATCACTTTTTGACTGGATGTTCTCTTCTACATTCAATCATCCAAGGTGAAAGGTCCTATGCCATTGTATATCGATTTATCTGAAACATCTGTGCAGAATGTAATTCAACGCTAAGTATCCCAATCAAGGGACAAATGAAGTTCTGGGCTTCAAATCTTACTTAGATTTCTGTTTTCGTACATATATTTCACCTCTATATTCTTATAAATATCACAGGTTCCCAATACCATTATTCATCCAGCAGAATGGTTCCTAACCCATATCGAACATGTTAATAACACTAATCATACACTGTTCCCTCAATCTAACTATACTGAGGAGCAGCGACAGTGTTGGTCTTACAATACAGGAATGTATGGGATCTTCCACCTGCTGAGAACATCAAAGGTACATGCAGAAATGATCTCTGGAGAAGATGTAGGCAGCTATGAAGGACCTGAGAGAGCAAAAGACATCTCCATGGCAAAGAACCTGGTAGGATGAAGGAATGTGTCTGAATCAGCCTCACTCTTCTTAATGTAGAGTAGACCAAACCAGGCCTGTGTGGAAAGCTCTTCCCAGGTGCGTATGGTTGATATACCATTCTAACATATGAAAGTGTCACAGGAAGTAGGGGCAGCCTCCATCTCATGGGACCCTTGGAAGCAACTGTTAGGACAAAGTGGTTGCCAAGGCAGTTACCTCATTCAGTTCCTGAAAGAAGTGACCACACCTCACTTCCTTGATGATGAAAGTCTCTGAACTTGGGATCCAGGAAGCCAGGCACCCAGAGCCATTACCAATCCCAGTCCCAGTGGTCTCACTTGTTTGAATTTACCAAAGACAGAGTCAGTCTTTCTTCTTACCTGTTAAGGTCTGTAAACAAGTCAGATTGGCACCTGTTATTTTGCCAGAGAAATGTTAGAGTCTGTAAAAAAGTCTGGATGGCGCCTGGCAAAATGCCAGAGGGAGTGGTTTGTGAAGTAACAAAAGCGAGCCATTAAGTGTGGAGATTCCTTATTGTTTGACTGCTGAATCTATTTCATGCTAATTAGATAGGCTGTGTAAAATGTATAAATACCGCTCTTATTCAACAATAATCGGCTTCCACGCCTGCTGCATCAGTCTACCCAAGTTGTTCGTCACCCCTCCCGGTTATTTTGCCCAGCCAGCCGGGCTGCGGCACTTACCTACTAACGTGAGGATGGCCAAATGCCAGGGAAGCTCTGAAGATAATTCTTTCCTGATAAAGCAGGTATTGGCTCACCGCTGACTCCTGACTACTTCACAGAGTTAGCAAAGGAAAGCAGATTTGAGACAGGACAAGCAATTTTGGGGAACATAGTATGGCCCACCAGTCAGAGGACACTCTGGATAGTCACAGACCAACTTGGAGGAAAGAGTTGCCTTTGTGGGTGTGGTTGTGGGTTTGTGTATTCCACTGTGTCTGTGGTTATAGACATTAGAAAAGAGAATGCATCAATGGAATTGTTCTGTCTAGTAGAAAGCTTCTCAGCATTCATCCTGCCAAATTTATGAATGGACTACGGCTTTCCTTATGAATGGGCAACACCTGCTATCTTCCTAAGTTCCTGTTTTCTTCCTGAATTCTGGCCACTCTCAAGAATAGGCTCATGGCTTTGTGTAAAAGATATGTACCACCTCCAAACTCTATAACATGGCCTTGTACTGGATAGCTGAAGGGAATGGAGAGGAACTCAGAAAACTCAGATATCAGTGTGACCAGTAAAGTGTCAGTGGAGAAACACTGATTTGGGCCTTTTGTTTACCTATTGTTCCGTTGCCCTGAATGTCTGGAAGGTCTTTGCCTCAGTCCACCCCTTTGTGAAACCTGAAGAAAACAGTTTTCTAATGGAAAATAATGAGCATCACCTGTGGCTCTTTGCTTAATTGCCGTGGAAAGGGAGGTGTCTGAATCAGCCTCTTGGCCCTGTGTGAGGCTGTGGCTTAGATTCTCACCACCTGATGAATCTAAGGAAAGATCTCATGTGTGCATCCAAAACCAAAATGGAAAAAGAGCAGTCTTGTGGATGAAGTCTCTCGCCTTCCTCTGTAAGGTTCCTGACTTCCATCAAGTGAGAATAGGTATCTTTGGTTCAAAAAGTTTTTCAAAGCCCTGCAGAGGCAAGCCCATAGGTGCTTGGATTTTCTCATAACTCCAATTCACGTAAAGAATCTAAACCCCACAGACATAAGGCTCAATTTGGAGAAGCAGAGCAGTATTAATGGCAGGCCTAATTGATCACTCCTTGTTCACAGATAGGTTGTCAAGCCACCCTGACATTAGACAAATGAGGGTAGGGAGCATATTTTGGATACTGTCTTCAGCTGCACCCCTCATGGAAACTTCCAGCCAGAGGTTATGATGAGTGTCTATGTGGAAGTAGTTGAGAGCCATGTGGGAGTGTTTTGGTTTTAATTGTGGTCATTTGTTTGGCTGATGGAAGAGATGACTGGGTCCACCTTGGCTTGAACTCTGGTGTGAGTCTTCTTAGAGACTGAGTTCTGGAAATGACTGAAGAGATGTATTGCCATGAATTGTGTTGGGATTTTTGGAGGCCACGCATGGTAGTGGCCTTTGGAAACTGAGATCTAGGCCCGGGGGGCTTCCCACAGAGCACTGGGAATCTGAGCCAGAATATCATATGATTTTATTCTGAAAGACTTGACAGCCATAGTTGAGTGTAAAAACACACATGGACCTCACATTGTAGACCTCAATGGGCCTGGCTTCATTTGATCTTTTGGCCACTCTTTGGGAAGTCTTGCCTGTGAGAGTTCTCCAGATCTTTCATTGAAATGGGCTTTCTCACCTTTTAATGTTTCCAGAATGAATTAAATCCCACAGTGCCTCCAACCTCATCCTTGAAAAATGGCTAGATAAACATCATAAAAATTTGAAATTCCCATCACCAGGTGACACTGGATACACTTTGGATTTCCTGTTGCTCATCATGAGTGTACCAGACAGTGCCTTGATTGACTGGGTTTCATGAAAATGGTGTAGAACAATGATGCAAATAAGTTAAAGTCTGCTGAGTAGTGGGCCTAGAGCAGTGTTTTGCAGGTCTGTGATAAAACTTCTGTGGTGGGGTCATGTGGATCTGCCAAAAGGCTTGTAACTGACATGGTGCAGCCAGCAGACCCTTGTATGTAAAGGCATCTTGTTGAATGGAGAGGTTTCAGGGCAATGTTCAGAATCAGGTTGCTATGGTCAAGGGGGCAAGCTATGTGGGATAGAAGCCTGGTTGGTGCATTCTCCTGCAGACCCTGACGCACAACACGTGACAGATCTCCCTCCAGCACTGTGACCCAGTTGAATTCCTTGTAATTCCTGAAGCCAATACCAAACTCCCAGTGCAGCAGCAAGGACACCATGAAAAGTGGAGGATGACCAAATGGCTTCACAATCCACACGGGGCCACACTTAGCCTTCAGTGGCAAGAGTTTACTTACAAAGAGAGAATTTAGCCTTGCTGCCTCACGTTCTTTGGAAAATAAGAAACCATGTTCTGCAGGTCACATAGATGGAGACCCAGCTTTGGTGGTCTCACTAGAAAGGAAGCCATAGGTCCTGACTACAACATATACTTCAAGAGGCCAACCTCAGAGGCAGGTTCTCCAGAAGTCTTTAGGCTGGCAGATCTCCATATTTGTGCAGTATTTACCCTGTCCCTTACTTTTGGAAACTCCTCTACCACCTCCAATATTGTGAACTCGTAACCATGTTCCATTCCTGATATGTATTCACAGATTTTCTAAATCTTCTTCTTTTATTTTGTCTTACTTGGGGCAAAGATAGTGTCAAGGTATTGTTGTGAATGAGAGTAGGAAGATTTTGTGTAGCACATATTTGCATACACATTTGATTCATTTTCCTATTTTACATTCAAAATACTGAATCCCTGACACTAACCCATACCCTACTAGACTCTGACTACTAACCCTAATATGGTGGAGAGAAATAATGCAAACAGAAGTGAAATACAAACAGTTCAGAGGAGGCATGGTGTATAGTTGGATTTGCCTTTTGCATGATAAAGTGTAGGTGTTATAAATCTAGTCAATTTTTAATTAAAATAGTTCACCATGGGTTTTTGTAGTTAACAAATACGTGAATTCCTGTCTCCCTTTCTCTGTAGCCTATTCAGCACATGTATTTTTATATGCCCTTTCTCTGTAGCCTATTCAGCACATGTATTTTTATATGCACATATAGAATCCTACCTGGTATCACACGTACATTTTTGTGACTTGGCTGACTTGGAGATACAAATTGTGAGAAAAGATCACTCCTCCTAAAAGCAGTTGGAACTGAAAATTCAACCTATGTGTGAGCTTCCTAGGAGAACAACATTGTACATAAATCCATGCTCAGTAAAATAAATTATTTTGCATCTGTGGATGTTATATATTTCATGATGAATATTGATTGGCTTATATATTGGTACTTTTTAATATCTCTGTGTGTGTTTTGGGTGTGTGTTTATATATATATATATATATATATATATATATATATATATATATATATACACTCTCAAGATTTTTCAAAATATGAAATATATGTGTCTTATATACACTACCGAAATTCATTCATGTTCATGTATGTGGATTTATAATAAAAATTTCACAAGATTATTCTCAGAAGAATTCATTTACCTGAACTACATATTTGTTTTCTAGTACTTAAAACTAACTTCAGTGAATGTGCATACAAATACTAATATTTCTACAGTAATTGACCCAGTTTAACATCAATGCAATTAGATTCCTATGGGACATGGTGTGTATTTTGATGTTCATTTTTATTCAACATTGGTTCGTTAATATTTCTTCAGTTCATGCACATCATAGGATATATATTTCATCCACAAATTCACAAATTCATAGGCATTTGTTTCTCTTTCAATCACTAACTGCTTCAGAACACATGTATTCCTCCAGGTTTCTTGACTGGTCTTTTAATTAGACTTCTTTCCAAACACATTATTTTCGATTTCCATAATCACTTTTGAAGCAAATCTCACACAATCTTTATAATAAAACATAACACAATTATACAATTAGATGTGTAACTGGTTGGAATGAATGATTGTATATCAATATAAGATTTTGTGTATATTTTCACATATCAATTCAATCCATTATTTAAAGTGGAAACAGTTATATTATTTATTCACAGTATTGTCAATTCATGCATTAATTCTATATTCATAGACACAGAGTACAAATCTTTGTACCGCCAATAATAATTTATACATCTTCAAAATATTGCTCTCAGAAATGGTATAAGAAATACTTATGTCACCCAATCTACATATACATTTTATCACAGTAATATTCGGGACCCAAAATGCAAAGGTCAAACATATGATTGTACCAAATCCTAAATTGAAAGTGAGCATGGATTACTAAAAACTTCCATGTACATGTTGCCTAATGTTCTCGAATGTCAATCCTATTTGTGACAACATATTTTTTTCTTCCTTAGATTATATATTCAAACTCAACCCTGTTGAAAATATCTAATCCTATCACTCACTTTATACCTTTCCTGATTTCTTAATGTCTCTATTGATATCTGCTTACCGACATATTTTCCCCAGTTCATCATTGTGACTGACTCTTCACATGTGCTCACATTTAAATTCACTCTCTATCCGAAACCCTATTGCTGGAGAACTTTTGTCCAAAACCTATACTCACTCTTCTTTCTGAAACTGAATATCTTTCTAATAATTTCAACTATCCCTTTTTGACTAGAAGTTCTCTTCAACATTCAATCTTCCAACGTACAAGGTCCTATGCCATTGTACTGAATTTATCTGAGACATCTCTGCAGAAAATAATTCAAATCTAAGTATCCCAATCAAGGGCCCAATGCCCTTCTGGGCTTCAAATCTTACCTACATTTCTGTTTTCATACTAATATTTCACCTATGTTTTCTTGTAAATATTGCAGCTTCCCAATCATTCCTGCAGAATGATTCCTAACTCATATCGAACATGTTATTCATCCTAACCATACACTGTTCCCTCAATCTAACTTTACAGAAGATTAGAGACAGAGTTGGTCTTTCAATATAGGAATGTAGCAGATCTTCCACATGCTAAGATCCTCAAAGTTCCATACAGAAATCATCCCTGGAGAAGATGTATGCAGCTATGAAGGACCTGAGAGAGAAAAAGTCATCTCCATGTAATGGCTCACCGCTGGCTCCTAATAACCTCACAGAGTTGGCCAAGGAGACCAGATCTGAGACAGGACAGGCCATTTCTGGGAACATAGTATGGCCCACCAGTAAGAGGACACTCCGGAGAGTCACAGACCTACTTGGGGGAAGGAGGTGCCTTTGTGGGTTGGGTGTGAGTTTGTGGTCTTGTCTCATTTTCTGAGAATAGGTAGGAAAGGCAGTATGTTCATTTTGGAGTGGATGGTTTCTAGAAAGTCGTTTGACAAGGAGTGTGTTTCTATGTCTGGGTATCCCACTGTGTTCGTGGATGAAGACATTAGAAAGAGCATGCATCAATGGATGTGTTCTGTCTAGTAGAAAGCTTCCCAGCATTCATCCTTCCCAATTTATAGATGGACTTGGCTTGCCTTCTGGATGGGCAACACCTACTGTCTTCCTAAGTTCCTGTTTTCTGCCTGAATTCTGGCCACTAACCATAATAGGCTCATGGTTATGTGTCCAAGATATGTACCACCTCCAAGCTCTGGGACATGGCCATGTACAGGATAGCTGAAGGGAATTGGAGCATCTCAGAAAACTCAGATATCAATGTGACCAGTAAAGTCTCTGTGGAGAAACCCTGCTTTGGGCCTTTTGCATACCTATTCTTCTGTTGCACTGAATAACAGGAAGGTCTTTGATTAGGCCACACCTTTGTGAAGCCTGAAGAAAACAGTTTTCAAATGGAAATGAATGGGCATCACCTGGGGCTCTTTGCTTAATTGTTTGGAAAGGGATGTGTCTTCATTGGCCACTTGGCCCTGTGTGAGGCTGTGGCTTAGATACTCAGCACCTAATGGACCTAAAGAAAGATCCCATGTGTGCACCCAAATCCAAAATGTCCAAAAAGCATTTATTGTGGACTACGTCTCTCGCCTTCCTCTGTAAGGTTCCTGATCTCCATCAAGTGAGAATAGGGATCCTTTGCATCAAATGAGTACTTCAAAGCCTTGCAGAGTCTAGCCCACTGGTGCTTGTGATTACTCATGACTCCAGTTCACATAAAGAATCTAAATTCCACAGTCAGTAAGCCTCAAATTGGAATTGTGGAGCAGTATTAAAGGCAGGGCTCTATGATCATTCCGTGTTCAAAGGAAGGGTGTCCAGGCAACCCTGACTTGTGACAAATGAGGTGCGAGGGTGCTTATTTTGAACACTGTGTTGGTCTGTGCCCCTCATGAAAACCTCAAGCCAGAGGTTATTATTAGTGTCTATATGGAAGAAGATGAGTGCCATGTGGGAGTCCTTTGTTTTTAATTGTGGTCATTTGTGTGGCGGTTGGAAGAGATGTCTGGTTCCACCTGGGCTTGAACTCTGGTGTGATTCCCCTTAGAGACTGAGTTGTGGAACTGTCCTCAGAGAAGTATTGCCATGAATTGTGTTGAGATTTTAGGAGGCCACACATGAGATTCGCCCTTGGAAACTGAGATCTAGGCCCAGGGTGGCTTTCCACAGAGCATAAGTAATCTCAGCCAGGATATCACACGATTTTATTGTGAAAGACTTGGCAGCCATAGTTGAGAGTCAAAACACACATGGAGCTCACATTGTAGACCTCAATGAGCCTGGCTTCATGTGACCTTTTGGCCACACTTTGGGAAGCTTTGCCTGTGATAGTTCTCCATTTCTTTTGTTCAAATGAGTTTCCTCGCCATTTAATGGTTCCTGAATGATTGGAAACCCACAGTGCCTCCAACTTCATCCTTAAAAAATAGCTAGATAAATACCACCAAATTTTTGAAATTCCCTTGACCAAGTGGCACTGGAGAAACTTTGGATTCCTGTTGCTGATTATGAGTATACCAGACAGTGCCTTGATTGACTTGGTTTCACGAAAATGCTGTAGAACAGAGATGCCAGTAATTTGGAGCCTGCTGAGTAGTTGGCCTAGAGCAGTGGTGGGGAGGTGTCTGAAATAACATCTGTGGTGAGGCCATGTTTATCTGCCATTGGCTTCCAAATGGCTTGTGACTGACATTTTGCATCCAGCAGACCCTTGTATGTAAAAGCATCTTGTTATATGGAGAGGTTTCAGGACAATATTCAGAATCAGGTTGCTATGGTCAATGGGGCAAGCTCATTGGAAAGAAGCTTGCTTGGTGCATTCTCCTGCAGACCCTGACCCACCACATGTGACAGAATTCCCTCCAGCACTTTGTCCCAGTGGAACTCCTTGTATTTCGAGAAACAGATACCAAACTCTCAGTGCAGCAGCAAGAAACACCACAAAAAGGGGAGGATGAAAAAATGGCTTAACAGTAAAGACGAGGAGACACTTAGCGCGCAGTGGCTACAGTTTACCTACAAAGAAAAAATTCAGCACTGCTGCCTCATGTTCATTGGGAAATAAGAAACAATGTCCTCCAGGTCACATAGATGCAGACCCAGTTATGATGGTCTAACTAGAACGGAAGCTAAATCTCCTGACAGCAACATGTATTTCAAGTGCCCAAACTCAGAGGCAGTTTCTCAAAAGTCTCTAGGCCAGCAGAGCTCCATGTTTGTGGAGTGTTTACCCTGTCCCTTACTTTTGGAAACTCCTATACCACCTCCAAGTATATGAACTCCTGAGCATATTCCATTCCAGATATGTATTCAAAGATTTTTGTAAATCATGTCCTCTAATTGTGTCTTACTTTAAGCGAAGATGATGTCAAGGCATTGTTCTGGATGAGAGTGGGAACATTTTTTTGTATCACATATTTGCATAAATATTGAATTTATTTTCCTATTTTCAATTCGAAATACTGAATCCCTGACACTAACCCAAAACCTACTAGACTCTGACTACTAATCCTAATATGATGGAGTAAAATAACCCACACAGAATAGAAATACAACCAGTTCAGAGGAGGCATGGTGTATAGTTGTACTTTCCTTTTGCATGATAAAGGGTTGGTGTTATAAATCTTGTCAATTTGTAGTTAAAATAGTTCTCTATGTGTTTTTAAAGTTAACAAATATGTGAATTCCTCTCTCCCTTTCTCTGTAGCCGATTCAGCACATGCATTTTTATATGCACATATAGAATACTACATGGTATCACACGTACATATTTGTGAGGTAACTGACTTTGCAAATACAAATTGTTAGAAGAAAACACTTCTTCTAAATGCTGTTGGAACTGAAAATTCAACCTATGGGTGAGCTTCCTAGTTGAACAACATAAATCCATATTTAGTAAAATCAATATTTTTGGATCTGTGGATTATATATATTTCATGGTGAATTTCGATTGCCATACATAATGCTACTTTGTAATGTCTGTATTTAGGTGTGTGTGTGTGTGTGTGTGTGTGTGTGTGTGTGTGTGTGTATTCACTCTGCTGATTATTCAAAATATAAAATATATGTGTCTTATTATACACTAACTAAATTCATTCATATTCATGTATTTGGATTTATAATCAACGATTGATAAGATTATTCTCAGAAATATTTTTCCACCTGAAATACATGTTTGTTTCCTAGTGCTGAAAACTAACTTCAGGGGATCATATTATGGCAGCGATGGGAGTTCATTACCCACCTGTACCGCGTCACTTTGCAGGAGAAGGACGAGTTAGAACGGCTAAAATCTATCTTATTAGAAATTTCCAGGAAAATTGGTGTGCTCCAAAATCTACAGGAAGGATTTCCATTGCACAAGGACCAGCTACGGGGACTCAAACACCAGCAATTTGTCCTCACGGAGGGTCACGCTGCTTATTTAGCAAATCGCCCCACGGCTAGTGTCTGCAATGCGCGCTGGGAAACGACGAGAGAGCAACACAAAGATACAGTCTGTGGATTATGCGGGCTCCTGCCATCTGGGCAATCACTGTGCTCAGTGCTGAATTCTGGGTTTGAAATGGGGGAAGGAAGCGTTCCAATTCGGTTTTCCACACCGGTGAGAACACAGAGGAAGATAGCGGTCACCATCTTGGAGAGCTGATGTCACCATCCCTGTTTTCGACTGATCACAGCTCATTCAGATACAGAATAGGTAATTTCAGGCTGCCATTCGCCTTCATCTTGCAGACAAATTACTCAGGGTCAGTGGTAAAGAACCCATGAAAATTGCTTCTTGGATCGTTCTCCTATCAGAACATACACCGAGCCCGGAGCGGCTGAATTCCGGGTCCCGGAACTGCTCTGGCCCAGGGCTAAAGAACCTGCGGAAACTGTTTCTTGGTCTGGGTCCTGCTGAATACTGTAGAGGTAAATGCCAACTGAGCCTTCATAGACAGTGGCAACAGGATTGAGACGGGGCTTGTGAGGGCCGGTCAGGACTCACCCGTTGCTTTGGTCACCCGACAAAGGGAATGAAATGCTGCCATTTACATGGGATACCAACATGGCAGACATCTGATGTGATCACAAAGCGGTGGAGGAGATAACTTCATCGATACCAGCGGCGAGAGAAATAGTTGGTCTCCTGGTAAAGAAAGTGAGTCACAAACATCTGAGTCTCTCTCATTTTGTCATCAAGCCAGAGGTGCAGAGCAGAGCTGCCGCCTGTGCCTGGAACAGGCCCAGCGACCCACCGGCGTGGTAGTCACGTCATCCCAATTGGAGTAGGGGCAGAGCAGAGCCGACACCCATGCCTGCAAGGTAGGCAGACGTATGACCGACCGGCAGAACAGGCCTAGCGGCCGGTCAGCATGGTAGACAGATCACCCCAATTGGAGGAGCAGCACAGCCGCCAACTGCACCTGCAATGGAGACTTTTCCACTATACAAGAGCAATATAAATATACAGGGGGAAAATTACAAAAACACAACAGTTTCACCAAGCAGAAAGAAACGCAAGCTGTATGAAAAGACAAGGAAAGAAAGGACCACAAGCAATGCAGGTCAACTCAACTTTAGAAGAGGTAATAGATGCAGCATATGGAATGTCAGATAAAGAATTCAGGATATACATGCTTCAGGTGATCTGGAATCTCAAGGAAGACATTAGACAGCAAAAATCAGACAATGAAAGATCACTTCGACAATGAATTACATAAAAAAATCCAAGTAGCAAAGATCAACTATACAGGGAGATAGAGGTTATAAAAAACAAACGAACTGAAATCTTAGAAACGCAGGAAGTAATGAACCATCTTAAAAACTCAATTGAGAATACTACCATCAGAGCAGAATACTTAGAAGATAGAACATCAGACAATGAAGACAAAGTATTTCAACTCAAAAAGAACATATACAGCTCAGCAAGACTGCTAAGAAACCATGAGCAAAACTGCAAGAAATATGGGATAACATAAAGAGAATAAACATAAGACTCATTGGGATACAGGAAAGTATAGAGGTCCAAACCAAAGGAGTGAGCAATCTATTCAATGAAATAATAGGAGAAAAATTCCTAGACTTGAAGAATGAGACAAAATCCCATATCCTAAAAGTCTACAGGACGCCGAACGTGCAAAATCATAAGAGATCCACACCTAGACACATTGTAATGAAGATACCCTACATACAGAATAAGGTGAGAATTTTAAAAGCTACAAGAGAAAGGAAGCAGATTATAGTTAGTGGTAAACCAACCAGGATAACAGCTGATCTTTCAACACAGACTCTGAAAGCTAGAAGATCCTTTAATAACATATTTCAAACACTGAAAGAAAATGGGTTCCAACCAATTATCATGTATCCAGCGAAATTAAGCTTCAGATGGAAGATAAAATTAAAACCTTCCACGATAAACAAAAGTGAAAAGATTTTGCAGCTAGAAAACCATCTCTTCAAAACATCCTCGGCAAAACATTACAGGAAGTGGAAATGGAAAATACCAATGAAAACCAACAGTGGGAGGTAGGACATTAAAGGGGGGAAAGTAATCAAAGAGGAAAACAAACTATGTTTAGTAACATAAATAAACAAATATGGCTGGAAGAACAACCCATATCTCAATAATAACCAAAAATCTTAATGGCTTAAACTCACCAATTAAGAGACACAGGCTAGTAGAATGGATCACAAAACAAGAACCAACAAAATGCTGCCTACAGGAGACGCATTTTATAGGAAAAGACATACATAGACTGAGGGTGATACTTGGAAAAATCATATCACTCTTATGAACTTCGGAAACAAGCAGGAGTGTCCATACTCATATCAAATAAAATAGATTTCAAGCCAAAGTTAATCAAAAGGGATAAAGAAGGACACTACATACTACTCAAGGGAACCATACGCCAACAAGACATAACAATCATAAATATATATGCCACAAACAATGGTGCAGCTTTGTTCATCAAACAAACTCTTCTCAATTTCAAGAGTCTAATAGACCACAATACAGTAATCATGGGAGACATGAACACACCTCTCTCACCACTGGACAGGTCTTCCAAACAAAAGTTGAATAAGGAAACTATAGAACTCAATAACACAATTAATAACCTAGACTTAATTGACATATATACAATATACAACCCATCATCAAGAAGTTACACTTTTTTCTCAGCAGAACATGGATCCTTCTCAAAAATACATCATATATTATGTCACAGGGCAATTCTTAGACAATAAAAAGGAGTAGAGATAATACCATGCATTTTATCTGATCATAATGGAATGAAATTAAAAATCAATGATAAAAAAGGAAGGAAAAATCATTCATCACTTGGAGAATGAACAATAGGTTTCTGAATGATCAATGGGTTATAGAAGACATCAATGAAGAAATTAAAAAATTCTTAGAGATAAATGAAAACACAGACACAATATATCGGAATCTATGGGACACATTGAAAGCAGTTCCAAGAGGAAAATTCATTGCTTGAGTTCATTACTTAGAAAAAGAAAAAACCAACAAATAAATGATCTCATACTTCATCTCAAAATCTTAGAAAAACAAGAGCAAACAACAGCAAAAGAAGTAGAAGGCAACAAATAATTAAAATCAGAGAAGAAATTAATGAAATCGAAACAAAAGAAACAATTGAAAAAATTGACAAAACAATACATTGGTTTTTTGAAAAAATAAATATAATCGACAGACCCTTAGCCATGCTAACAAAGAGAAGAAGAAAGAGAACTCAAATTACTAGCATATGAAATGAAAAAGGAAATATAACAAGAGACACTTCAGAAATACAGAAGAAAATCAAAAATTATTTTGAATTAATATACTCCAATAAAATAGAATATAGTGAAGGCATTGATAAATTTCTTAAGTCATATGATGTGCCCAGATTGAGTCAGGAGGATATAGACAACTTAAACATTCCAATATCAATTGAGGAAATAGAAGAAACCATCAAAATACTACCAACTAAGAAAAGCCCAGGACGGGATGGGTATAGAGCAGAATTATACAAAACCTTTAAAGAAGAACAAAAACCAATACTTTTCAAGGTATTTCAGGAAAAATGCAAAAATCCTCAAAAAAATTCTGGCGAATCAGACACAAAAACATGTATATAAAAAAAAAAATGTGCACCATAATCAAGTAGGATTCATTCCTGGGATGCAAGGCTGGTACAATATATGGAAATCAATAAATGTTATTCATCACATCAATAAACTTAAAAATAAGAACCATATGATCATCTCGAGAGATGCTGAAAAAGCATTTGACAAGGTACAGCATCACTTTACGTTCAAAACTCTAGAAAAACTAGGGATAACAGAATCATACCTCAATATTGTAAAAGCAATCTTTGCTAAGCCTCAGGCTAGCATCATTCTGAATGGAGAACAATTGAAGGCATTCCCCCTATAATCTGGAGCACGACAATGATGCCCTCTCTCACCCCTTCTGTTCAACATAGTTATCGAAACACTGGCCAGAGCAATTAGAAAGACTAAAGAAATTAAAGGCATTAAAATAGGAAAAGAAGAACTCCAATTATCGCTATTTGCAAAAGACATGATTCTATACCTAGCAGACCCAAAAGGGTCTACAAAGAAATTATTAGAGGTAATAAATGAATTCAGCAAAGTGGCAGGATATTAAATCACCACGCATAAATCAAAGGCATTTTTGTATATCAGCGACAAATCCTCTGAAATGGAAATGAGGACAATCACTCCATTCACAATATCATCAAAAAAATAAATAAAATACTTGGGAATCAACCTAACAAAAGAGGTGAAAGACATATACAATGAAAACTACAGAACCCTAAAGAGAGAAATAGAAGAAAATCTTAGAAGATGGAAACATATACCCTGTTCATGGATAAGCATAACTAACATCATCAAAATGACGATATTACCAAAAGTTCTCTATAGGTTTAATGCAATGCCAATCAAAATCTCAAGGTCATTTCTTGTAGAAATAGATAAAAAATTATGAAATTCATACGGAAAAATAAAAGACCCAGAATAGCAAAAACAGCTCTAAGCAGGAAGTGTGAATCAGGCAGTATACCGATACCAGACCTCAAACTATACTACAGATCAATAGTAACAAAAATAGCATGGTACTGGTGACAAAACAGGCGGGTGGACCAGTGATACAGAATAGAGGACACAGAAACCAATCCACAAAACTACAGCTATCTTATATTTGATAAAGGGACTAAAAGCATGCAATGGAGGAAGGATAGCATCTTCAACAAATGGTGCTGGGAAAACTGGAATTCCATATGTAACAAAATGAAACTGAATCCCCTTTTCTCACCATGCACAAGAGTTAACTCAAAATAGATCTAGGAGGTTGATATCAAATCAGAGACACTGCATCTGGTGGAAGAAAACTTTTGCCACCATCTACATACTGTGGTGTCGGGCTCCAAATTTCTCAATAGGACACCCATAGCACCAGAGTTAATCCCTAGAATCAACAAATGGGACTTACTCAAACTAAATACATTTTTCTCAGCAAAAGAAACAATAAGAGAGGTAAATAGGGAGCCTACATCCTTGGAACAAATCTTTACTCCTCACACTTCAGATAGAGCCCTAATATCCAGAGTATACAAAGAACTCAAAAAAATTAAACAATAAGAAAATGAATAACCCAATCAACAAATGGGCTAATGACCTGAACAGACACTTCTCAGAGGAGGACATACAATCAATCAATAAGTACATGAAAAAATGCTCACCATCTCTAGCAGTCACAGAAAAGCAAAACAAACCCACCCTAAGATACCATCTCACTGCAGTAAGATCGGCAGCCATTATGAAGTCAAACGCCATCATGTGCTGTCGAGGATGTGGGGAACAGGGCACACCTGTACATTGCTGGTGGGACTGCAAATTGGTGCAGCCAATTTGGAAAGCAGTATGGAGATTTCTTGGAAAGCTGGGAATGGAACCACCATTTGACCTATTCCCCTTCTCAGTCTATTCCCTAAAGAACTAAAAAGAGCATGCTACAGAGATACTGATAAATCGATGTTCATAGCAGCACAATTCACAATTGCAAGACTGTGGAACCAACCTAGATTCCCTTTATTAGATGAATGGATTAAAAATGTGGCATTTATATAGAATGGCTTGTGACTCACAAGGTGCAGCCAGCAGACCCTTATATGTAAAGGTAAATTGTTATATGGTTTGCTTTCAGGTAAATGTTCAGAATCAGATTGCTATGGACACGGGGGCAAACTATGAGATATAGAATATTGGATGGTGCATTCTCCTGCAGAACCTGACCATACACACGTGACAGAACTCCCTCCAGCACTGTGTCCCAGTTGAACTCCTTGTATTTCGTGATGCAAATACCAAACTCCCAGTGCAGCAGCAGGAAACACCACGAAAAGTGGAGGATGACCAAATGGCTTCACAGTTCACACGGGGAGACACTTAGGTTCCAGTGTCCACAGTTTACTTAGGAAGAGAGAATTCAGCACTACGGTCTCATGTTCATTGGAAAATAAGAAACCATGTCCTCCAGGTCACATAGATGCAGACACATCTTTGATGGTCTCACTACAAAGGAAGCTAAAGCTCCATACAACAAAATATATTTCAAGTGCCCAACCTCAGAGGGACTTTCTCAAGAAGTCTTTAGGCCAGCAGAGCTCCATGTGTGTGGACTGTTTAAACTTTCCCTTACTTTTGGAAACTCCTTTACCACCTCCAATTTTTTGAACTACTGAGTATATTTTATTCCACATATGAATTCACAGATTTTCTAACTCTTCTCCTCTAATTGTGTTTTACTAGGGTCGAAGGTAATGACAAGGCATTGTTCTTGATGAGAGTTGGAAGATTTTTGTGTAGCATATGTTTGCGTACACATTGGATTCATTTTCCTATTTTCCATCCAAAATACTGAATCTCTGACACTATCCCATACCCTACTAGACTTTGACGATTAATCCTAATATGGTGAAGAAAAATAACCCAAAGAGAATAGAAATACAAGCAGTTCAGAGGAGGCATGGTGTATACTAGGTCTTGCCTTTTGCATGATAAAGGGTAGGTATTATAAAAATTGTCAATTTTTAATTGAAATAGTTCTACATGTGTTTTTAAAGGTAACAAATATGTGACTTCCTGTTTCCTTTTCTCTGTAGCCTATTCAGCACATGTGTTTTTATACGCACATATAGAATCCTACCTGGTATCACACATAATTTTTTTTGAGGCTACTGACTTGGAAGATAAAAATTGTGAGTAGAGATCATTCCTCCTAAACGCTGTTGAAACTGAAAATTCAACCTATGTCAGCTTCCTAGTAGAACAACATTATACATGAATCCATGTTAAGCAAAATGAATATTTTTCGATATTTGGATTATATATATTTCATGATGAAATGCGATTGGCATATATATTGCTACTTTTAATGTCTGTGCATGTGTCTGTGTGTGTGTGTGTGACTCTCCAAGTTTTTTAAAATATGAAATATATGTGTATTATATACACTCCATAAATTCATTCATGTTCATGTATGTGGATTTATAATCAACTTTTCAGAAGATTATTCTCAGAAATATTCATCCACCTTGAATACATATTTGTTTCCCATTACTGAAATCTGACTTCAGTTAATGGTTCATACAAATCCTAACATTTCTACATTAACTGACCCAGTTTAACATCAATGCAAGTAGATTCCTATGGGACATGATGTCTATTTTGAACTTCATTTCTATTCAACACTGCTACATTACTATTTCTTCACGTTTAGCCCATCATAGCATATATATTTCATCCACAAGTTCACAAATTTAGAGGCATTTGGTTCACTTTAAATCCCTTCCTGCTTTAGAACACATGTATTCCTCCAGGTTTCTTGACTGGATTTTTTGAGACTTCTTTCCAAACACATTATTTTCGATTTCCATAATCCTTTTGAAGAAAATCTCACACACCCTTCATGATAAACCATAACCTAATATTACCATTAGATGTATAACTGGTTGGAATGAATGATTTTATATCAATATTAGATTTCCTGTATATTTTCAGATATCAATTAAATGAATTATTTAAAGTGGAACCAGTTATATTATTTATTCACAGTATGGTCTATTCATGCATTATCTCTATATTCACAGACACAGCGTACACCTCTTTGTACCCCCAATACTAATTTATACGTCTTCTCAATATTGCTCCGGGAAATGGTGGAAGAAATACTCATGTCACCTGATCTACATATACATTTTATCACAGTAATATTCTTGACAAAACTGCAAAGGTCACACTTATGATTTTACAAAGCCTAAATGGAAAGTGAACATGGATTACTAAAAACATCCATGTCCAGGTTGCCTAATACTCTCAAATGTCATTCTTTGTTGACTACATATTTGTTTCTTCCTAAGATTATATATTCAAACTCAATCCTGTTGAAAATGTCTAATCCTAACAATCACTTTGTACTTTGCCTAATTTCCTATTGTCTTCCTTGATATTTGCTTTCCTACATTTTTTCCCTAGTTCATCATTGTGAATGACTCTTCACATGTGCTGACATTGGCATTCACTCTCTAATCGAAACCCTGTTGCTAAAGAATTTTTTTTTTCCAAATTTTATACTCACACTTCTTCCGAAAACTACCGACTGTCTTTCTAATCTTACCGACTATCCCTTTTGGAGTTGATGTTCCCTTCTAAATTCAATCATCCAAGGTACAAAGTCTTATGCCATTGTATATTGATTTATCCAAGAAATCTCTGCTGAAGGTAATTCAATGCTAAGTATCCCAATCAAGGGCCCAATTCCCTTCTGGGCTTCAAATCTTACCTAGATTTCTGTTTTCATACATATATTTCACCTCTATGTTCTTATAAATATAGCAGATTCCCAATATCATTATTCATCCCTCAGAATAATTCCTAACCCAAATTGAACAAGTTATTAATGCTAACCATACACTGTTCCCTCAATCTAACTTTACAGAAGAGCGGGACAGAGTTGTATTGTAAGACCTTACAATACAGGAATATAGGGGATCTTCCACCTGCTGAGAACCTCAAAGGTCCATGCAGATATGACCCCTGGAGAAGATGTAGGCAGATATGAAGGACCAAACAAGGCCTGTGTGGAGAGCTGTTCCCGGGTGCCTATGGTTGATATACCATTCTAACTTGTGAAAGTGTCACATGAAGTAGGGGTAGCCACCAGCACTTGTCCCCGTTGAACTCCTTGTATATAGTTAAGCAAATACCAAACTCCCAGTGCAGCAGCAAGAAACACCACGAAAATGGAGAATGAACAAATGGCTTCACAGTCCACATGGGGAGACACTTAGCCCCCAGTGGCCACAGTTTACCTACAAAGAGGGAATTCAGTACTGCTGCCATATGTTCATTATAAAATAAGATACCATGTCCTCCAGGTCACATAGATGCACACCCAGCTTTGATGGTCTCACTACAAAAGAAGCAATAGCTCCAGACAACAATATAAATTTAAGTGCCCAACCTCTTAGCCAGGTTCTCAAGAAGTCTTTAGGCCAGCAGAGCTCCATGTTTGTGTTGTGTTTACAATGTCCCTTACTTTGAGAAACTCCTCCACCATATCCAAGTTTGTGAACTCCTGAGAATTTCCCATTCCAGATTGGATTTATTTTGCAATTTTCCATTCTACAGTAACTGACCTAGGTTTACATCAATGCAAGTAGATTCCTATGGAACATGATGTGTATTTTGAAGTTCATTTTTATTCAACACTGTTACATTACTATTTCTTCAGTTTATGCACATAATAGGATATATATTTATTCCACAAGTTAGAAAGTTTATAGGCATTTGTTTCACTTTCAATCACTTTCTGCTTCAGAACACATGTATTCCTCCATGTTTCTTGACTGGTCTTCTCATGAGACTTCTTTCCAAACACATTATTTTCTATTTCCGTAATCACTTTTGAAACAAAACTCACACACCCTTCATTATAAACCATAACTCTAAGATTACCATTAGATGTATAATTCTTTGGAATGAATGATTGTATATCAATATAAGATTTCCTATATATTTTCAGATATCAATTCAATCCATTATTTAATTGGAACCAGTTATATTTTTTCCCAGTATGATCTATGTATGCATAATGTTTATATTCGTAGACACAGCATACACCTCTTTGTACCCCCAATACTAATTTATTCGTCTTCACAATATTGCTCCCGGAAATGGTGGAAGAAATACGCATGCCACCTGATCTACATATACATTTTATTACAGTAATATTCTGGACACCAAATGCAAAGGTCACACTTATTATTGTACCAAAGCCTAAATGGAAAGTGAGCATGGATTACTAAAAACATCCATGTCCACATTGCCTAATTCTCTCAAATGTCAATCCTATTCGTGACTACATATGTGTTTCTTCCTAAGATTATATATTCAACCTGAACCCTTTGAAAAAGTCTAATCCTATCACTTTATAGTTTGCCTGATTTTGTAATGTCTCTATTGATATCTGCTTTCCTACATATTTCCCAAGTTCATCATTGTGATTGACTCTTCACATGTGCTGACAAATATTCACTCTCTAACCAAAACCCTATTGCTAAAGAACTTTTGTTTCAAATACTATACTCACTCTTCTTCCTATACCTACCGACTATCTTCCTAATCCTACCGACTATCCCTGTTTGACTCGATGTTCTCTTGTACATTCAATCATCCAAGGTAGAAGATCCTATGCCATTGATTATAGATTCATCTTAGACATCTGTGCATAACATAATTCAATGCTAATTACCCCAGTCAAGGTCCCAATGCCATTCTGGGCTTCGAATCTAAACTAGATTTCTGTTTTCATAATTATATTTCACCTCTATATTCTTTTAAATATTTTAGGTTCCAAATACCATCATTCATCCAGCAGAATGATTTCTAACCCAAATCAAACATGTTGTTAACCTTAACCATTCACTGTTCCATCAATCTAACTTTACAGAAGAGCAGGGATAGAGTTGTATGAGATCTTTCACCTGATGAAAACCTCAAAGGTACATGCATAAATGATCTCTGAAGAACATGAAGGCAGATATAAAAGACCTGAGAGAGCAAAAGTCATCTTCAATGGCAAACAACCTGGTCAGGATGAAGGGTTCTGACTGAATCAGCCTCTCTCTTCTTAATGCAGAGAAAATGGACCAAACCCAGCCTGTGTGGGTAGCTGTCCCAGGGCGCCTATGATTGATATACCGTTCTATCTTGTGAAAGTGTAACAGGAAGTAGGGGCAGCCTCCTTCTCATGTGACACTTGGAAGCCACTGGTAGGACAAAGTGGTTGCCAAGGCAGTAACCTCATTCAGTTCCTGAAGGAAGTGACCTCACCTCACTACCTTGGTGATTAAAATCCCTGAACTTGGGATTCATGAAGCCAGTCACCCATAGCCAGTCCCAGTCCCAGTCCCAGTGGTCACACTTGTTTGGATTTACCAAAGACAGAGTCAGTCTTTCTTGGTAACTACTGATGTGAGGATGGCCAAATGCCAGGAAAGCTTTAAAGAGGAGCCGTTTCTGAGAAAGCAGGTAGTGGCTCACCTCTGGCTCCTGACACCTTCACAGAGTTAGCCAAGGAGACCAGATCTGACACAGGTCAGGCCATTTCAGGGGAACATATTATGGTCCACCAGTCAGAGAACACTCTGGATATTCACAGACCTACTTGAGTTAAGGAGGTGCCTTTGTCGGTGTGGGTGTGAGTTTGTGGTTTTGTCTCATGTTCTGAGAATAGGTAGGAAAGGCAGTTTGTTTGGATTGGAGTGGACTGTTTCTAGTAAGTCGTTAGACAAGGCGAGTGCTTCTATGTCTGTGTTTCCCACTCTGTCCGTGGTTGTAGACATTAGAAAAGAGAATGCATCAAGGATGTGTCCTGTCTAGTAGAATGCTTCCCAGCATTCTTCCTGCCCAATTTAGGAATGGACTGTGGCTCGCCTTATGCATGGGAAACACCTACTAACTTTCTAAGTTCCTGTTTTCTTCCTGAATTCTGGCAAACCTCAAGAATAGGCTCATGGTTTTGAGTCCAAGATATGTACCACCTCCAAGCTCTGTGACATGGCCATGTGCTTGATAGCTGTAGGGAATGGGAACATCTTAGAAAACTCAAATATCTGTGTGACCAGTAAACTCTCAGTGGAGAAACCCTGCTTTGGTTTATTTGCATACTTATGGTTATGTTGCCCTGAATGTCAAGAAGGTCTTTGCCTCAGGCCACCCCTTTGTGAAGCCTGAAGAAAACTGTTTTCAAATGGAAATAAATGGGCATAACATGTGGCTCTTTGCTTAATTGCTTTGAAAAGGGACGTGTCCGAAACAGCCTTTTGGGCCTGTGTGAGGTTGTGGCTTAGATTCTCAGCACATGGTAGATCTAAAGATAGATTGCATTTGTGCAATCAAAACCAAAATGGCAAAAAATCACTCATTGTGGATGAGTCTCTTGCCTTCCGCTGTTAGGTTCTTTACCTCCATCAAGTGTGAATAGGAGTCCTTTAGGTCAAATGAGTTCTTCAAATCCCTGCAGAGGTGCTTGTGTTTTTTCAAGATTCCATATCACATAAAGAATCTATACCTGAGAGTCAGTAGGCCTCAAATTGGAGAAGGAGAGCAGTATTAATGGCAGGCCTATTTGATCACTCCTGGTTCACAGGAAGGGTGTCCATGTCACCCTCACTTTAGGCAAATGAGGGGCAAGCGACATTATTTTGGACACTCTCTTGGGATGCATCCTGCATGGTAACCTCCAGCCAGAGGTTATGATGAATGTCTATATTTAAGAAGATGAGGGCCATGTGGGTGTCTTTTGGTTTTAATTGTGGTCATTCTTGTGGCAGTTGGAAGAGATGACTGGATCCACCTGGGCTTGAACTCTGGTGTCATTCCCCTTAGAGCCTGAGTTCTGGAACACATATCAAAGAAGAATTGCCATAAATTGTGTGGGGATTTTAAGAGGCCACGCATGAGAGTCGCCCTTGGAAACTGAGATCTATGCCCACGGTGGCTTTCCACAGAGCACTGGGAATATCAGACAGGATATCACATGATTTAATTCTGAAAGACTTGGCAGCCATATTTGATAGTCAAAAAACACATGGACCTCAATTTTAGACCTCAATGGGCGTGGCTTCATGTGACCTTTTGGCCACTCTTTGGGAAGCCTTGCCTGTGAGAGTTCTCCAGAGCTTTCATTGAAATGATCTTCCTCAACATTGAATGATTCCTGAATGAATTGAAATAAACAGTGCCTCCAACTTCATCCTTGAAAATTGGCTAGATAAATACCATGAAATTTTTAAAATTCCAATGACCAGGTGGCACTGAAGAACCTTTGGATGTCCTGTTGCTGATCATGAGTGTACCAGACAGTGCCTTGATTAACAGGCTTTCATGAATATGGTGTAGAACAGAGATGCCAGTAATTTGGAGCCTGCAGAATCGTGGGCCTAGAGCAGAGGTGATTAAGTCTGTGATAAAACATCTGTGGTGGGGTCATGTGGATCTGCCATTGTCTTCCAAATGGCTTGTGACTGACATGTTGCAGCCAGCAGAACATTGTATGTAAACGCATCATGTTATATGGAGAGGTTTAAGGGCAATGTTCAGAATCAGGTTGCTATGGTCACGGAGGCAACCTATGTGGTATACAAGTCCTGTTGGTGCATTCTCCTGCAGTCCCTGACCCACCATATGTGACAGAACTCCCTCCAGGACTGTGGTCAAGTTTAACTCCTTGTATTTCATGAAGCAAATACAAAACTCTCAGTGCAGCAGGAGACATTATAAAAAGTGGAGGATGATGAAATGGCTTCACAGTCCACATGGGGAGACACATAGCCCCCAGTGGCCATAGTTCACCTACAAAGAGAGAATTCAGCACTACTGCTTCATGTTCATTGGAAAATTATAAACCATGTCCTCCAGGTCACAGAGATGCATAAAGACGTTTGATGGTCTTACTAGAAAAAAAGCTAAAGTTCCTGAAAACTACATATATTTCAACTGTCCATCTTAGAGGCAGTTTCTCCAGACGTCTTTAGGCTGGCAAATCTTCATGTTTGTGGAGTTTTTACATTGTCCCTTACTTTTGGAAACTCCTCTACCATCTCCAAGGTTGTGAAATCCGGAGCAGTTTTCATTTCAGGTATGAATTCAAAGATTTTCTAACTCTTTTTCTCTAATTGTGTCTTACTTGGGGTGAAGGTAATGTCAAGTTATTGTTCTAAATGAGAGTGGGAAAATTTTTGTGTAACACTAATTTGCATACACATTGATCCATTTCCAATTTTCCATTCGAAATACTGAATCCCTGACAGTAACTCATACCCTACTATACTCTGACTACTAATCCTAATATGATGAAGAATAATACCCAAATAGAATAAAAATACAAGCAGTTCAGAGGAGGCATGCTGTACAGTTGGACTTCCCTTTTGCATGATTAAGGGTAGGTGTTATAAATCTACTCAATTTTTAATTGAAATAGTCCTCCATGTGTTTATAAAGTTCACAAATATGTGAATTCCTGTCTCCCTTTCTCTGTAGCCTACTCAGCACATGTATTTTTATATGCACATACAGAATCCTACCTGGTATCACACGTACATTTTCATGAGTTGGCTGAATTGGCAGATACAAATTGTGAGAAGAGATCAGTCCTCCTAAACGCTGTGGGAACTGAAAATTCAAACTATGTGTAAGCTTCCCAGTAGAACAATATTATACATAAATCCATGTTCAGTATAATAAATATTTTGCATGTGTGAATGATGTATATTACATGATGAATTACGATTAGCATATATATTGATACTTTTTAATGTATATTTGTGTTTATTTAAAAAAAATATATATATATACACTCCAGATTTCTCAAAATATGAAATGTATGTGACTTATACACACTCTGTAAATTCATTCATGTTCATGTATATAAATTTATAATCAACTTTTCAGAAGATAATTCTCAGAAATATTCATCCACCTGAAATACATATTTATTTCCCAGTACTGAAAACTAATTTCAATCAATGGTGTTTACAAATCCTAATATTTCTACAGTAACTGACCCAGTTTAACATCAATGCCAGTAGATTCCTATGGGACATGATGTCTATATTGACCTTCATTTTAATCCAACACTGGTACATTAATATTTCTTCAGTTTTTGCACATCATAGGATATGTATTTCTTCCACAAGTTTAAAATATATAGGAATTTGTTTCACTTTCAAACACTTCTTGCTTCAGAACACATGTATTCCTCCATGTTACTTGACTGGTCTTTTCATGAGACTTCTTTCCAAATACATTATTTTCAATTTCCATAATCAATTTCGAAGCTAAACTCACACACTCTTCATGATGAACCATAACATTAATATTAACATTAGATGTATAGCTGGTTGGAATGAATAATTGTATATCAATATAAGATTTCCTCTATATGTTCACGATTCAATTCAATCCATTATTTAAAGTTGGAACCAGTTATGCTTTTTATTCACAGTATTGTCTATTAATGCATTATCTCTATATTCATAGATACAGTGTACTCTTTTTTGTCCCTTCAATACTAATTTATACGTCTTCAAAATATTGCTCCCAGAAATGGTGGAAGAAATACTCATGTCACCTTATCTATATATAGATTTTATCACAGGAATATTCTGGACACAAAAAACGAAGGTCACACTCATGATTGTATGAAAGCCTAAATGCCAAGGGAGCGTGGATTACTAAAAAGAACCATGTCCAGGTTGCCTAATGCTCTCAAATGTAAATCAAATTGGTGACTACATATTTGTTTCTTCCTAAGATTATATATTCAACCTCAACCATGTTGAAAAGGTCTAATCCTATCACTCACTTCATACTTTGCCTGATTTGGTAATATCTTTATTGATACCTGCTTTCATACATATTTCCCCCAGTTCATCATTGTGACTGACACTTCACATATGCTGACATTTACATTCACTCTCTACCCGAAACCCTATTGCTAAAGAACTTTTGGTCCAAATCCTATACTCACTCTTCTTTCTAAACCTACAGACTATCTTCCTAATGCTACTGACTATAGTTTTTTGACTCGATGTTCTCTTCAACAATCAATTATCCAAGGTATAAGGTCCTATGCCATTGTATATCAATTTATCTGAGACACATGTGCAGAACATAATTCAAACCTAAGTATCCCACTCAAGGGCCCAGTTCCCTTCTGGCTTCCAATCTTACCTAGATTTCTGTTTTTATACTTATATTTTACCTATATATTTTTGTAAATATCACAGGCTCCCAATACCATTATTCATCCGGCAGAAAGATTCCTAACGCAAATCAAACATGTTATTAACCCTAAACATACACTTTTCCCTCAATCTAACTTTACAGAAGAGGAGGAGGGACAGAGTTGGTCTTACAATACAGGAATGTAGGGGATCTTCCACCTGCTGAGAACATCAAAGGTATATGCAGAAATGATCCCCTGAGATGATGAAGGAAGCTATGAAGGACCTGAGAGAGCAAAAGACATCTTCCATGGCAAACTATCTGGTCAGGATGAAGGGATGTGTCTGAATCAGCCTCTACCTTCTTAATGTAGAGAAGATGGACCAAACCAGGCCTGTGTGGAGAGCTGTTCTCAGGTACCTATGGTTGGTATACCATTCTTACTGTGAAAGTGTGACAGGAAGTAGGGACAGCCTCCATCTCATGGGACCCTTAGAAGTAACTGTTAGGACAAAGTGGTTGCCAAGTCAGTGACCTCATTCAGTTCCTGAAGGAAATGACCTCACCTCACTGCCTTGGTGATGGAACTCTCTGGAAGACAGGAGCCAAGAGCCAGTCACAGTCCCAGTCCCAGTGGTCTCACTTGTTTTGATTTACCAAGAACAGAGTCAGTCTTTCTTAGTACCTACTGATGTGACGATGGCCAAATGACAGGAAAGCTCTGAAGAGGAGCTTTTCTTGGGAAAGCAGGTAGTGGCTCACCCATGGCTCCTAACAACTTCAATGTGTTGGCCAAGGAGACCAGATCTGATACAGGACAGGCCATTTTGGGGGAACATACAATGGTCCACCATTCTGAGGACACTCTGGATAGTCACAGACTTACTTGAGCAAAGGAGGTGCCTTTGAGTGTGTGTGTGTGGGTTTGTGGTTTTGTCTCATGTTCTGAGAATAGGTAGGAAAGGCTCTTTGTTTGGATTGGTGTGGACTGTTTCCAGTAAGTCGTTTGACAAGGCGAGTGCTTCTATGTCTGTGTATCCCACTCTGTCCGTGATTGTAGACATTAGAAAAGAGAATGCATCAATGGATGTGTCCTGTCTAGTAGAAAGCTTCCAAGCATTCATCCTGCCCAATTTACAAATGGACTGCAGCTTGTCTTATTGAAGGGCAACATCTGCTCTCAGTAGTTTCTGTTTTCTTCCTGAATTCTGGAAACTCTCCAGAATAGCCTCATGGTTTTGTGTCCAAGATATGTACCACCTCCAAGCTCTGTGAAATGGTGATGTACTGGATAGCTGAAGGGAATGGCGAGAATCTAAGAAAACTCAGATATCAGTGGGACCAGGAAAGTCTCAGTGGAGAAACCCTTCTTTGGGCCTTTTGCTTACCTATTGTTCTGTTGCCCTGAATTTCAGGAAGCTTTTTGCCTCAGACCACCCCTTTGTGAAGCCTGAAGAAATGAGTTGTCAAATGGAAATGAATGAACATCACCTGTGGCTCTTTGCTTAATTTCATTGGAAATGGATGTTTCTGAAACAGCCTCTTGGCCCTGTGTGAGGCTGTGGTTAGATACTCAGCACCTTATACATCCCACGTGTTCATCCAAAACCAAAATGGCCAAAAGAGCAGTCCTTGTGGATGTAGTCTCTCCCTACCTCTGTAAGGTTCCTGACCTCTATCAAGTGAGAATAGGGTGCCTTTGGGTCAAATGAGTTCTTCAAAGCCCTTCAGAGGCTAGCCCATAGGTGATTCCAATGATTAGAAATTCACATGAAGATTCTAAACCCCACAGTCAGTAGTCCTCAAATTGGAGAAGCAGAGCAGTATTAACGTCAGGCCTATTTGATCAGTCATGGTTCACAGAAAGGTGTTCAGGCCACCCCAACTTTAAGCAAATGAGGGGCAAGGGAGCTTATTTTGGACACTGTCTTGGGCTGTGACCCTCATGGAAACCTCCATCCAGAGGTTAAAATGAGTGTCTATATGGAAGAAGATGATGGCCATGTGGAAGTGTTCTGGTTTTAATTGTGGTTATTAGTGTGGTTGTTGAAAAATATGACTGGCTCCACCTGGTCTTGAACTCTGGTGTGATTCCCCTTAGAGACTGAGTTCTGGAACTGATCTCAGAGAAGTATTGCAATGAGTTTTGTTGGGATTTTAGAAGGCCATGCATGAGAGTCACCCTTGGAATCTGAGATCTGTGCCCAGGAAGGCTTTCCACAGAGCACAGGGAATCTCAGCCAGGTTATCACATAATTTTTTTCTGAAAGAATTAGCAGCCATAGTTGAGAGGCAAAACAGGCAAGGATTTTACATTGTAGACCTCAATGGGCCTGGCTTCATGTGACCATTTGGCAACACTTTGGGAAGCCTTGCCTGTGAGAGTTATCCAGAGCGTTCATTGAAATGGGCTTCCTCACCATTTAATGGTTACTGAATTAAATGAAACCCTCAGTGCCTACAACTTCATCCTTGAAAAATGGGCTCGATAAATACCATGAAATTTTTGAAATTCCCATGACCAGGTGGCACTGGAAAACCATTGGAGATCCTGTTGCTGATCATGAGTGTACCAGAAAGCGCCTTGATTGACTGGGTTTCACAAAAAAATTGTGTAGAACAGAGATGCCAGTAAGTTGGAACCTGCTGAGTAGTGGGCCTAAAGCAAAGGTGGGTAGGTGTGAGATAAAACATCTCTGGTGGTTTCATGTGGATCGGCCGTTGGCTTTCAAATGGTTTGTGACTGACATGATGCAGCCAGCAGACCCTTATATGAAAAGGCATCTTGTTATATGGATAGGTTTCTGGGCAATGTTCAAAATTAGGTTGATATGGTCAAGGGGGCAAGCTATGTTGGACATAAGCCTGGTTGGTGCATTCTCCTGCAGACTCTGTCCCACCACACGTGACAGAACTCCCTCCAGCACTGTGTCCCAGTTGAACTCCTTGTATTTCATGAAGCAAATACCAAACTCCCAGTGCAGCAGCAAGAATCACCACGAAAAGTAGAGTATGACCAAATGGCTTCACAGTCCACATGAAGAGACACTTATCCCCCAGTTGCCACAGTTTACCTACAAAGTGAGAATTCAGCACTGCTGCCTCATTTTCATTGGTAAATAAGATACCATGTCCTCCAGGTCACATAGATGTTGACCCAGTTTTGATGCTCTCACTACATAGGATGCTAAAGCTACCGACAACAACATACATTTCAAGTGTCCCAACTCAGAGGCAGTATCTCAAGAAGTCTTTAGGCCTGCAGAGCTCCATGTTTGTGGAGTGTTTACCTTGTCTTTTATTTTTGGAAAGTCATCTACCACCTCCAAGGTTGTGAACTCCTGAGCATATTCCATTCCGGGTATGTATTCACAGATTTTCTAACTCTTATCCTCTAATTGTGTATTTCTTCCAGCGAGGGTAATATCAAGGGATTGTTCTTAATGTGAGTGGGAAGATTTTTGTGTAGCACATATTTGCAAACACATTGGGTTTACTTTCCTATTTTCCATTCGAAATACTGAATCTCTGACACTAACCCATACCCTACTAGACTCTGACTACTAATCCTTATATGATGGAGAATAGTAACCCAAACAGAATACAAACACCAGCAATTCAGAGAAGGCATGATATGTAGTTGGACATCCCTTTTGGATTATATTGTGTAGGAGTTAAAATATATATTTAATGTTTATTGACATAGTTCTCCATGTGTTTTTAAAATTAACAAATATGTGAATTCCTCTCTCCCTTTTCTGTAGCCTATTAAGCACATGTATTTTTATATGCACAAATAGAATCCTACCTGGTATCACATGTACATTCTTCTGAGGTGGCTATCATGGCAGATAAAAATTGTGAGAAGAGATCACTCCTCCAAACCTCTGTTGGAACCGAAAATTTAACCAATGGGTGAGCTTCCTAGTTGACCAACATTATGCATAAATCCATTTTCAGTAAAATGTATATTTTTGGATTAGTGGATGTTATATATTTAATGATGAATTTCGATTGGCATATATATTGCTACTTTTTAATGTCTCTGTGTGTGTGTGTTTGTGTGTGTGTGTGTGTGTGTGTGTATATATATATATATATATATATATATATATATATATATATATACTCTACAGATTTTTCAAAATATGAAATATATGTGTCTTATTATACACTTCCTAAAATCATTTATATTCATGTATGAGGATTTATAATGAACTTTTCACAAGATTATTCTCAGAAATATTCATCCACCTGAAATACATAATTGTTTCCTAATACTGAAAACTAACTTCAGTGAATGGTGCATACAAATCATAATATTTTGACATTGCAAGAGGGCCGTGAATAGAGAGCATCATACCCATTGTACCGCGCCACTGCGCAGGTGACTAACGACTAAGAACGACAAAAAACTATCTTGTTAGGAACTTACAGCAAAATGGGGGTGCACTGAAACCTAGAAGAAGGATTCCTAGCACTGAGGTCAGGTAAATGAGTCCCAAACATGAGCCAACTCTGCGACCGGAGATGCTGTCTGACTGATCCGCGCGACCCGTCCAGTGGCTACAGACAGCAGGGCACCACTGAGATGCGATCAATAATCACGGAGAAACGTTGATGCAGATTCTTTGGAATTCTGCCAGTAGAGTCCCCACTGAGCCCTGGGCTGAGTTCAGGGTTTCAGATGGGGAAGGAAGTGGTACAGTTCTAAACCCCACAATAGAAACTCCACGAAGGAAACCAACGGCCACCATCTTGGTGAGCTGAAGTAACGACAGCCACTCCCCTACAGATTGCAACAATAAAACAGGTGCTGTTACTCAGCTCATTTCCCATACTTCGGGGAATTTGCATCAAATCTCTCCTAGGCTTTCTGGGGGAGAGATTATCAGAGCGAGCCTGCATAAAGACAGGGGAAAACTAGAGGCACCTGACTTTCAACTCCCCCTCCCATCAGTGGTGAAAAAAAACCTGTCTAGCCAGCGCTGAGAGAGAGGCAAGCGGAAAAAAAAAATCAAAACAATAGAGTGCCGGGGTTCCCAATAGCCAACTGTGCAATCAGAGATCCGGGCTGATTGAATCATGCAGCCAGGCCTGGTGTTACAGATTGCGGGGCACCACCAAGAAGTGACCTGAAGCAGGGAGAAATGTTGCTGCGGATTCTGTGGAATCCTGCCGGCTGAGCTCCCACTGATCCCCGGGCTGAGTTTGGGAATTCAGACAGGGAAGAAAGTGGTATAGTTCTATCCCCCACAAAAGAAACTCCACCAAGGAAACCAGCGGCCACCATCTTTGAGATCTGAAGTAACCACCGCCCCTCTCCAATAGATTGCAACAATAAAACAGATGTGTGTTACTCAGCTCATCTCTCATACAGCGGGGAATTCGCATAAAATGTCTCCTAGGCTTTCCGGGGGAGGGTTAATCAGAGCAAGCCTGCATAAAGACGGAAGAAAAACTAGAGACACCTGACTTTCGACTCCCCCTACCATCAGTGGCGATAACGAAACGTGTATAGCCAGTGCTGGGGGAGGGGCAAGCGGAAAAAATCAAAACAATAGAGTGTCTGGGTTCCCAAAAGACACCCTCCACACCCAACAAACGGCAGGCACAGAGTACAGTTTGAACTGCCGAGAGGCATCACTCAGGGGAAATCTGGTCTAGAAAAAGAAACCAGGACAAGCAGGAGAAACCAAAGGACTAGAAGGCAGGCCCTTGTGACTGGGCAGCTAGAGACCGCAGGCCTGCACGTGACATTCCACCCACTGCCTGAGTGACTGGGGGGCTGAGGAATGCCCGCCCGCCGGCAACCGAGCGTGAGACTGCGTGGCTAGAGATTGCCAACCCAACGGCGACAGCCCACCTCCTGCCCGCGTGACTGGGCGGCTGGAGACTGCCTGCCCGCTGGCGACCAACCGTGCAATTGGGCGGCTGGAGACCACCCGCCTGCCAGTGACCCAGAGCTGAAACAAACCAGAGACAGTCAAGTCCCACCCCCCAATTCGGACACCTCGGCAAGGAGCCTGGGGCCGGCCAAAGCAGAGAGGTGACATCACTGGAGCTCGGCCTTCGGAATTACTTCCAAGCAGAATCCACTTTAGCAGGCATAGTTTACCAACACAAAGGAGAGACAACATAGATATACAACACCAAAACAAATCTAAAGAATAAAGCAGAAACACAGCAATCAAATAGAGCTGGAAAGTAACGTGAACATCATGAAAAAACAAGGGCAAAAAAGGAGTACAAACAATGCAGGACAACTTAAATCTACAGGAGGACCTTGAAGCATCAGAAACAGGGATAGGGAAAGAACTCAAGGCATACCGAACTCAGATGGAAAGGAATATTAGAGAAGACATGAGGCAGCAAGTCCAAGCAATAAAAGTATATTTTGAAAATGAATTAAACAAACAAATTCAAATGGCAAAGAATGAGCATTACCAGGAGATAGAGATCTTAAAAAAAATATTAAACAGTAATCCTAGAAATGCAGGAAAATATAAACCAAATTAAAAACTCAAACGAGAATATTACAAATAGACTAGATCAAGTAGAAGTCAGAACATCAGATAATGAAGACAAAGTTTATCAACTTGAAAAGAATTGAGTAAACACAGAAAAGATGCTTAAATCCCACCAGGAATTTATTCAAAAGATATGGGATGTCATAAAAAAACAAAAAACAAATTTAAGAGTCATCAGGATAGAAGAAGGCATAGAGATTCAAACCAAAGGAATGGACAACATATTAAATGAAATAATTCTATAAAACTTCCCAGAGATGAATGATGGATTGGATTGCCAATTCCTGGAAGCCTACAGGACCCCAAACATTCAAAACCAAAATAGACCAACTCCAAGACATATAATTATGAAGATAGCCAACATACAGAACAAGGAGAGAATATTAAAAGCTATAAGAGAAAGGAGGCAGATTACATTCAGGGGTAAACCAATTAGGTTAACAACTGATTTTTCATCACATTCTTTGAAAGTGAGAAGATCCTGGAACAATGTAATTCAAATGCTGGAAAAAAAAAAGAATTCCAACCAAGAATACCATATAAAGCAAAGTTAAGCTTCAGATTTGACAATGAAATTAAAGTCTTTCACGATAAACAAAAGCTAAAACAATTCTCAGCCAGAAAACCAGCACTGCAAAGCATTTTGTGCAAAATACTACAAGAAGAAGAGTTTAAAAATAGTGCCCAAAACTAACAGTGGGAAGTATCTCAGTAAAGCGGGAGGAAAGTAACCAAAAAAGTAAAAACTATCCAAACTAAAATATAATAAATAAATAAACATGACTGGAAGTACAAATCATATTTCAATTGTAACCTTAAATGTTAATGGCCTAAATTCACTAATCAAGAGACATGTGCTAGTAACCTGGATCAAAAAAACAAATCCAACAATATTCTGCCTTCAGGAGACTCATATGATAGGAAAAGACATACACAGGCTGAAGGTAAAAGGTTGGGTAAAATCATAACACTCACATGGCCCTCGGAAGCAAGAAGGATTTGCCATACTCATATGGAATAATATCAACTTCAAACCTAAGTTAATCAAAAGGGATAAAGAATGACACTATATTCTGTTAAAAGGAATCATCCACCAACAAGAAAAAAACAATTATCAATTTGTATGCACCAAGCAATGGAGGTGCAACATTCATAAAACAAACTCTTCTCAAATTCAAGAGTCAAATAGACTACAACACAATAATTATGGGTGACTTCAACACACCACTCTCGGCATTAGAGAGATCCTCTAGACAAAAACTGAATAAAGAAACTATAGAACTCAACAGCACAATCAATAACCTAGACTTAACCGACATATATAGAATGTATCAACCATCATCAAGTGGATACATGTTCTTCTCAGCAGCACATGGATCCTACTCAAAGATACACCATATATTATGCCATAGGGCAATTCTTAGTAAATATAAAGGCATGGAGATTATACCGTGCACCATATCTGATCATAATGGAATGAAACTGGATATCAATAAGAAAAGAAGGAAGGAAAAATCCTACATCACATGGAAAATGAACAACATGCTACTGAATGACCAATGGGTTACAGAAGACATAAAGAAGGAGATAAAAAATTCTTAGAGACAAATGACAATACAGACACAACATACCGGAATCTATGGGACACAATGAAAGCAGTTTTAAGAGGGAAATTCATTTCTTGGAGTTCTTTCCTCAAAAAAAGAAAAAAAAAACAACAAATAAATGAACTTAAACTACACCACAAAAACCTAGAAAAGGAAGAGCAAAACAAAAGCAAATGTAGTAGAAGACAAGAAATAATTAAATTTAGAGCAGAAATCAACAAAATTGAAACAAAAAAAAAGTTGAAAAAATTGATAAAACTAAAAGTTGGTTCTTTGAAAAAATAAATAAGATCAACAGGCCCTTAGCCACGCTAAGGAAGAGAAGGAGAAAGAGAATTCAAATTACTAACATGTGGGATAAAAAAGGCAATATCACAACAGACACTACAGAAATATAGAAGATAATTAGAAAGTATTTTGAAACACTATATTCCAATAAATATGAATATTGTGAAGATATTGATAAATTTCTTAAGTCATACGATCTCCCCAGATTGAGTCAGGAAGACACAAACAATTTAAAGAGGCCAATAACAAAGGAAGACATAGAAGAAGCAATCAAAAGACTGCCAACCCAAAAAAAGCCCTGGACCGGATGGGAATACAGCGGATTTCTACAAAACCTTCAAAGAAGAATTAAAATAAATATTTTTCAAGCTTTTTCAAGAAATAGAAAAAGAAGGAGCTCTTCCAAATTCATTCTATGAGGCCAACATCACCCTGATCCCGAAACCAGACAAAGACACTTCAAAGAAAGAATACTACAGACCAATTTCTCTAATGAACTTGGATGCAAAAATTCTCAATAAAATTCTGACAAATCGAGTACAAAAGCATATCAAAATAATTGTGCACCATCATCAAGGAGGATTCATCCCTGTGATGCAAGGATGGTTCAATATACGAAAATCAATAAATGCCATTCACCACATCAATAGACTTAAAGACAAGAACTATATGATCATCTCGATAGATGCAGAAAAGCATTTGACAAAGTTCTGCATCCATTTATGTTCAAAACTCTATAAAAACTAGGGATAACAGGAACTTACCTCAACATTGTAAAAGCTATATATGCTAAACCTCAGGCTAGCATCATCCTAAATGGAGAAAAAACTGAAGGCATTCCTTCTAAAATCTGGAACACGACAGGGATGCCCTCTATCACCAGCTCTATTCAATTTAGTTCTTGAAATAGTAGCCAGAGCAATTAAACAGACAAAAGAAATTAAAGGCATAAAAATAGGAAAAGAAGAATTGGAAGTATCACTATTTGCAGATGACATGATAATATATTTAACAGACACAAAGATGTCTACAAAGAAATGGCTAAAGTTAATAAATGAATTCAGAAAAGTGGCAGGATATATAATTAACACGCATAAATCAAATGCATTCCTGTATAACAGAAAAAAAACTTCTGAAATGGAAATGAGGAAAACCACTCTATTCACAACATCCTCAAATAAAATAAGATACTTGGGAATCAACCTAACAAAAGAGGTGAAAGATTTATATAATGAAAACTACAGAAATCTAAAGAGAGAAATAGAAGAAGATGTCAGAAGATGGAAACATGTGCCCTGTTCATGAATAGGCAGAACTAACATCATAAAAATGGCAATATTACGCAAAGTTCTCTACAGGTTTAATGCAATGCCAATCAAAATTCCAACGGCATTTCTTGTAGAAATAGATAAATCAATCATGAAATTCATATCAAAAAATAAAAGACCCAGAATAGCAAAAGCAACTCTAAGCAGGAAGTGTGAATCTGGAGGTATAGCGATACCAGAGTTCAAACTGTACTACAAAGCAATAGTAACAAAAACAGCATGGAACTGGTACCGAAAAATGCAGGTGGACCAGTGGTACAGAAGAGAGGACACAGAAACCAATCCACAAAATTACAACTTTCTTATATTTGATAAAGGGGCTAAAAGCATGCAGTGGAGGAAGGATAGCATCTTCAACAAATGGTGCTGGGAAAATTGGAAATCCATATGCAACAAAATGAAACTGAATCCCGTTCTCTCGCCATGCACAAAATTTAACTCAAAATGGATCAAGGATCTAGATATAAAATCAGAGACACTGCGTTTCATAGAAGAAAAAGTTGGCTACGATCTACATACTGTGGGGTCGGGCTCCAAATTTCTTAATAAGACGCCCATAGCCCAAGAGTTCTTAACAAGAATAAAAAAATGAGACTTACTTATACTAAAAAGTTTTTTTTCTCTGCAAGAGAAACAAAAAGGGAAGTAAATAGAGAGCCTACATCCTGGGAACAAATTTTTACCCCTCACACTTCAGATAGAGCCATAATATCCAGAATATACAAAGAATTCAAAAAAATTATCAATAAGATAACAAATAACCTAATCAACAAATGGGCCAAGGACCTGAAAAGACACTTCACCGAGGAGGACATACAATCAATCAACAAGTACATGAAAAAATGCTCACCATATCTAGCAGTCAGAGAAATGCAAATCAAACCCACCCTAAGATACCATCTCACTCCAGTATGATTGGCAGCCATTATGAAGTCAAACAACAACAAGTGTTTACGAGGATGTGGGTAAAAGGGACACTTGTACACCGCTGGTGGGACTGCAAATTGGTGAGGCCAACATGGAAAGCAGTATGGGGATTCCTGGGAAAGCTAGGAATGGATCCACCATTTGAACCAGCTATCGCCCTTCTCGGACTATTCCCTGAGGATCTTAAAGAGTGTACTAAAGGGATACTGCCACATCAATGATCATAGTGGCACAATTCACAATAGCTAGACTGTGTAACCAACCTAGATGCAATTCAATAGATGAATGGATAAAAAAAATGTGGCATCTATACACGATGGATGCAGCACTAAAAAATGACAAAATCATAGAATTTGCAGGGAAATGGATGGCATTAGAGCAGATTATGCTAAGAGAAGCTAGCCAATCCTTAAAAAAACAAATGCCAAATGTCTGCTTTGATAAAAATAGGGTAACTAAGAATAGAACAGGGAGGAAGAGCATGAGGAAAAGATTAATATTAAACAAAGACAAGTGGGAGAGAGAAAGGGAGAGAGAAGGGAAAGCATATGGAAATGGTAGGAGACCCTCATTGTTTCACAAAATTGCATATAAGACGTTGTGAGGGGAAAGGCGGGAACAAGAGAGAGAAGTGAAAAACAGATGAGGAAGAGAGGGAAGATAGGATGAAAGGGGAGGGGGGATAGTAGGGGATAATAAAGGTAGCAGAGGACAACAGTCAGTAATATGACATTATGTAAAAATGTGAATGTGTAACTGATGTGATTCTGCAATTCGTATTTGGGGAAAATTGGGAGTTCATAACCCATTTCAGTCAAATGTATGAAAGATGATATATCATGAGCTTTGTAATGTTTTGAAAAACCAATAAAAATAAATGAACAAAGATTTAAAATTGAGTGGGAAGAAATCAGCTAAAAAGGAGTTGAGATGCATTCATTTTGATAAGCAGAAAGTTTGTTTTGTGTAGTTGTAAATATCACAAATTTATTTTACCAGAAAACTGGCTTTTGAAAATGAACATATATTGAGATTAAAGGATAATCCACCTACCTTCATGAAAAATTCATATCATTTCCTATATTTTTCATATTTCATTTTTTTTCGTGAATATTTTGTCATGGACCAGGTCTAGTCTTAGGCTACCTCATCTGACAAGTTCGTGCAATGTGTTGGATTGTTCTTTTCATCTTTTATTTGATAGTTTGTAGCCGATAATGTGTATTTTTCCTTATCTTTATTTGGACATACATACCCAACTATATCTTTGCATTTTATGTTTTACTGGGGAAGAGACTCATCAAAAGCTCTTTATTATATGTATCAACAATGAAACATTTAGAGCATGCAATTATTCTTAATTTTGCATGAAAATATCTTTGTACCATTTTTCTTATAAAGATGTAGAATTATTACTGTAATAAGTAACTACTTACAAGAAGAATTAAACAATTGACTTTATATCAATCATGAATATGAAAATTAATAAAATAAGTATTTGGCAATAAATATGCAATTGATAGAAATTAAAATCACAAGAAAGCCATTTAAAATGTCAGTGCATATGGTCCTTAAATAAAAGGTTGTTCAAATAAAATTTCACTAATTCATAAGAGTTAATATGCCATATCACAGCTTAATGTAATATAAAAACTTAAATGATAAGTATTGATAAATAAGAATGATACCTGTTTACTTAAATAGGTTTATTTGATTTTCACTGTAAGCTGTTAATTCTAGAAGACTTGAAAATTAAGAAAGACTTAGTCTATATTATTTCTAACAGGCTAATCAAAGTACTTTTAAATATGTATGTATATATATCATATGTAATACATATGCATGAATATAGATACATATGTATAATAAATGTATTGTAATATATCTATAGGTTATTATAATTATTAAATTTTCTCAAGAAAAAAGAATGACTATAAAAAAATTCTTAAATGTAAATTTCATAGCATATTACTGTTTGTAATGACATGAGAGAAAAACTCCTATGGAGGGAAAATGAAAAAGGAAGAGAGAGAAGGGGGAAAATGAGGAAGAAAGTGAGTAAAGAAGAGGGAGAGGAGTGTTTGATTATAAGATAAATGTGGAGGGTCTGGGTGTCTGGCTCAGTGGTAACATGCTTGGCTAGCATGTGTGAGGCACTGGGTTATATTCTCAGCACCACATATAAATAAATAAAATGAGGTTGATCAACAACTGAAAAAATAAAAAAAAAATAAAAAAGTAGAAATATTACCAAAATTCTAAGTTTTTATGAATGCTAAATAAAAAAAATGTTACATAGCCTTATGTAATTTCTAGACTCCCCAAAATAGTCATTTAATGATAGATTACTAGTGCGATAACTAAAAATCCATTGCTCTTTCCTCGACATTCTGTGGCATTCTAGTGCTAAAATAAATTGTATTATAACACCAAAAAAAATTCTAATATTTCTACAGTAACTGACCCAGTTTCACATAAATGCAAGAAGATTCCTATGGGATATAATTGTATTTTGACTTTCATTTTTATTCAAAACTGGTACATTACTATTTGTCCAGTTTATGCACATCATAGTATGTATATTTCATTCACAATTTAGCAAATTTATACGCATTTGTTTTACTTTCAATCACTTCCTGCTTCAGAACACATGTATTCCTCCACGTTTCTTGACTGCTCCTTTCATGAGACTTTTTTCCAAAGACATTATTTTTGATTTCCATTATCATTTTTGAAGCAAAACTCACACACCCGTCATGATAAACCGTAAACCTAATATTACCATTAGATGTAAAACTGGTGGGAATGAATGATTGGAAATCAATATAAGATTTCTTGTATACTTTCAAATATCAATTCAATCCATTGTTTAAAGTGGAACCAGTTATATTATTTATTCACAGTATGGTCTATTCATGCATTGTCTCTATATTGATAGACACAGGGTACACCTCTGTGTACCCTCAATAATAATTTGTATATCTTCAAAATTTTGCTCACAGAAATGGTGGAAGAAAGACTCATGTCAACTGATCTACATATACATTTTATCACAGTAATATTCTGGACACAAAATGCAAAGGTCACACTTAGGATTGTCCCGAAGCCTAAATGGAAAGTGAACATGGATTACTAAAAACATCCATGTCTTGGATGCCTAATTCTCTCAAATGTCAATCCTATTGGTGAGTACATATTTGTTTCTTCCCAAGATTATATATTCAACCTCAACCATGTTGAAAATGTCTAATCCTATCACTCACTTTATATTTTGTCTGATTTCCTAATGTCTCTATTGATATCTCTTTTCCTACATATTTTCCCCAGTTCATCATAGTGACTGATTCTTCACATGTGCTGACATTTACATTCACTCTTTATCCGAAACCCTATTGCTAAAGAACTTTTTGTCCAAATACTATACTCACTCTTTTTTCTAAACCTACGGACTATCTACCTAATCCTACCGACTATCCCTTTTTGACTGGATGAACTCTTCAACAATCAATCATCCAAGGTACAAGGTCCTATGCCATTGTATATTGATTTATCTGAGACATCTGTGCAGAACATAATTCAAAGATAAGTATCCCAATCATGGGCCCAATGCCTTTCTGGTCTTCAAATCTTACCTAGATTTCAGTTTTCATAATTACATTTCACCTGTATATTCTTATAAATATTGCAGGTTCCCAATACCATTATTCATCCAACAGAATGATTCCTACCACAAATCGAACATGTTATTAATCCTAACTATACACTTTTCCCTCAATCCAGCTTTACAGAAGATCAGGGACAGAGTTGTTCTTACAATACAGGGGTGTAGGGGACCTTCCACCTGTTGACAACCTCAAAGGTCCATGCAGATATGATCCCTGGAGAAGATGCAGGCAGCTATGAAAGGCCTGAGAGAGCAAACGTCATCTTCCATGGCAAACAACCCGGTCAGGTTAAAAGCATGTGTCTGAATCAGCCTCTCTCTTCTTAATGTAGGGAAGATTGACCAAACTAGGCCTGTGTGGAGAGCTGTTCCCAGGTGCCTATTGTTTCTATACCATTCGAACTTGTAAAAGTGTCACAGGAAGTAGGGGCATCCTCCATATTATGAGACCCTAGGAAGCAAATGTTAGGACAAAGTGGTTGCAAATGCAGTGACCACATTCAGTTCCTGAAGGAAGTGACCTCACCTCACATCCTTGTTGATGGAACTCTCCGAATTTGGGTTCCAGGAAGCCAGGCATCCAGACCCAGTCCAAGCTCCAGTCACAGTGGTCTCACTTGTTTGGATTTACCAAGGACAGAGTCAGTCTTTTGTGGTACCTAGTGGTGTGAGGATGGCCAAATGCCAGGAAAGTTCTGAAGAGGGGCCCTTCCAGAGAAAGAAGTTAGAGGCTCACTGCTGTCTCCTGACAACTTCACAGAGTTGACCCAGGAGACCAGATCTGAGACAGGACAGGCCATTTCTGGGGAACATAGTATTGCCCTCCAGTCAGAGGACACTCTGGATAGTTTCAGACCTACTTGGGGGAAGGAGGTGACTTCGTGGGTGTTTGAGTGGGTTTGTGGTTTTCTCTCATGTTCTGAGAATAGTTAGGAAAGGGGGTTTGTTTGGTTTGGAGTGAACTGTTTCTAGTTAGACCTTTGACAAGGCGAGTGTTTCTATGTCTGTGTATCCCACTGTGTCCATGGTTGTAGACATTAGAAAAGAGAATGCCTCAATGGGTGTGTCCTGTCAAAGAGAAAACTTCCAAGCATTCATCCTGCCCATTTTATAAATGGACTGTGGCTTGCCTTATCATTGGGCAACACCTATTATTTTCTTACGTTCCTGTATCCTTCCTGAATTCTGGCCACTCTCCAAAATAGGCTCATGGTTTTGTGTACAAGATATGTACCACTTCCAAGCTCTGTGACATGGCCATGTACTGGATAGCTGAAGGGAATGCATCTCAGAAAACTCTGATATCAGTGTGACCAGTAAAGTCTCAGTGGAGAAACCCTGCTTTGGGCCTTTTGATTACCTATTGTTATGTTGCCCTGAATATCAGGAACATCTTTTCCTCAGGCTACTCCTTCCTGAAGCCTGAAGAAAACAGTTTTCACATGGAAATGAATGGGCATTTTACCTTTGTGTTTTACAATAAAACCTTCACAGAGATTAGGCTCTCATTAACTTAAAAATACTTTTAAATTTTATCTAAGTGTAAAAAGTAACATGTAACTGTACATATCTTTTTGATAACAAGTCCAATTATACAACACAAATGATAGACATAAATCTCCAACATGTTTTTATTTTAAGCCTAGAATTACCATACAACCTTAGAACATTTCTGTTTTCATACTTATATTTCACTTCTATAGTCTTATAAATATCGCAGGTTCCAATAACATTATTCATACAGCAGAACAATTCCTATCCCAAATCGAACATGTTATTAACCCTAACCATACACTGTTCCCTCAATCTAACTTTACAGAAGAGCAGGGAAAGAGTTGGTCTTACAATACAGGAATTTAGGGGATCTTCCACCCGCTGAGAACCTCAAACGTCCATGCAGAAATGATCCCTGTAGAAGATGTAGGCAGCTATGAAGGACCTGAGAGAGTAAGAGTAAACTTCCATGGCCAACAACCTGGTCAGGATGAAGGGTTGTGTCTGAATCTGCCTCTCTCTTCTTAATGTAGAGAAGATGGACCAAAACAGGCCAGTGTGGAGAGCTGCTCTGGAATGCCTATGGATGATATACCATTCTAACTTGTGAAAGTGTCACAGGAAGTAGGGGCAGCCTCCATCTCATGGGGCCTTGGAAGCAACAATTAGGACAATGTGTTTGCCAAGGCAGTGACCTCATTCAGTTCCTGAAGGAAGTGACCTCACCTCACTTCCTTGGTGTTCGAAATCTCTGAACATGTGGTCCAGGAAGCCAGGCACCCACAGCCAGTCCCAGTCCCAGTCCCAGTGATCTCACTTGTTTGGATTTACCAAGGACAGAGTCAGTCTTTCTTGGTACCTACTGATGTGAGGATGGCCAAATGCCAGTAAAGCTCTGAAGAGGGCCCTTTCCTGAGAAACCAGGTTGTGGCTCACCGCTGGCTCCTGTCAACTTCACAGAGTTGGACAAGGAGAACAGATCTGAGACAGAACAGGCCATTTCATGGAAACATTGTATGGCCCACCAGTCAGAGGACACTGCGGATAGTCACAGACCTACTTGGGGGAAGGAGGTGCATTTGTGGGTGTGGGTGTGTGTTTGTGGTTTTGTCTCATGTTCTGAGAATAGGGAAGAAAGGCAGTTTGTTTTGTTTGGAGTTAATTGATTCTAGTAAGTCGTTTGAAAAGGTGAGTGTTTCTAGGTCTGTGTATCCCACTGTGTCAGGGGTTGTAGACATTAGAAAAGAGAATGCTTCAATGGATGTGTCCTGTCTAGTAGAAAGCTTCCCCGGATTCATACTTCCTATTTATGAATGGACTGTGGCTTGCATTATTGATGGGCAACCCCTGATATCTTCCTAAGTTCCTGTTTTCTTTCTGAATTCTGGCCACTTTCCAGAATAGGCTCATGGTTTTGTGTCCAAGATGTATACCACCACCAAGCTCTGTGACATGGCCATGTACTGGATAGCTGAAGGGAATGGCGAGCAACTCAGAAAACTCAGATATCAGTGTAATCAGGAAAGTCTCAGTGGAGAAATACTGCTTTGGTTACCTATTGTTCTGTTGCCCTCAATGTCAGGAAGGTCTTTGCCTCTGGCCACCCCTTTGGGAAGCCTAAAGAAAACAGTTTTCAAATGGAAATCAATGGGCATCACCTGTGACTCTTTGCTTAATTGCATTGGAAAGGGCTGAATCAGGCTCTAGGTCCTGTGTTAGGCTTTGGCTTAGATTCTCAGCACATGATGGATGTAAAGAAAATCCCAGGTTTGCATCCAAAACTAAATTGGCCAAAATAGCAGTCATTATAGAAGAAGTCTCTCGCCTTCCCCTGTAAGGTTCCTGACCTCCATCAAGTGAGAATAGGAACATTTGGATCAAATGAGTTCTTCAAAGCCCTTTAGAGGCTATCCCATAGGTGCTTGGGTTTTCTCCAGAATCCAAATCACATAAAGAATCTATACCTGACAGTCAGTAGGCCTCAAATTGGAGGAGCAAAGCAATATTAATAGCAGGCCTATTTGATCACTCCTGGTTCCCCGGACGAGTGTCCAGGACACCCTGACTTTAGGCAAATGAGGGGCAATGGAGGTTATTTTGGACACTGTCTTGGGCTGTGCCCCTCATGGAAACCTCAAGCCAGAGGTAATGATGAGTGTCCATATGGAAGAAGATGAGGGCCATGTGGGAGTGTTTTGGTTTTAATTGTGGTCATGTGTGGCCGTTGGAATAGATGACTGGGTCTACCTTGGCTTTAACTCTGTTGTGATTCCCCTTAGAGACTGAGTTGTGGACCTCACCTCAGAGACGTATTGCCATGAATTGTGTTGGGATTTTAGGAGGATTCACATGAGAATCACCCTTGTAAAATGAGATCTAGGCCCAGGGTGGCTGTTCACCGAGCACTGGGAATCTCAGCCAGGTTACCACATGATTTTATTCTGAAAGACTTGGCAGCCACATATGAGAGTCAAAACACACATGGATGTCACAATGTAGATCCCAATGGGCCTGGATTCATGTGATCATTTGGCCACTGTTTGGGAAGCCTTGCCTGTGAGACTTCTGCAGAGATTTCATTGAAATGAGCTTCCTAACCATTTAATAGTTCCAGAATGAAATGAAACACACAGTGCCTCCAACTTCAACCTTGAAAAATTGGTAGATAAATACCAAGAAATTTTTAAACTTTCCATGACCAGGTGGCACTGGAGAATCTTTGGATATCCTGTGGCTGATCATGAGATTACAAGACAGTGCTTTGATTGACTGGTTTTCATAAAAATGGTTCAGAACAGAGATACCAGGAAGTTGGAGCCCGCTGAGAGGTGGGCCTACAGCAGTGCTGGGCAGGTGTGCAATAAAACAACTGTGGTGGGGCCATGTGGATTTCCATTGGCTTCCAAATGGCTTGTGACTGACATGGTGCAGCCAGCAGACCCTTGTATGTAAAGGCATCTTGTTATATGGACAGGATTCAGGGCAATGTTTAGAATCAGATTGCTATGGTCAAGGGGGCAAGTCATGTGGGATATAAGCCTGGTTGGTGCATTCTCCTGCAGACCCTGACCTACCAAAAGTGACAGAACTCACTCACGCACCGGGTAACAGTTGAATTCTTTGTATATCATGAAGCAAATACCAAAATCCCAGTGCAGCAGCAAGAAACACGACGAAAAGTGGAGGATGACCAAATGGCCTCACAGTCCACATGTGGATACACTTATCCCCCAGTTGCCACAGTTTACCTACTAAAGAAAATTCAGCACTGCTGCCACATATTCAGTGGAAAATAAGAAACCATGTCCTCGAGGTAACATAGATGCAGACACAGCTTTGATTGTCTCACTACAATGGAAGCTAAATCTCCCGACAACAACATATATTTCAAGTGCCCAAACTCAGAGTGAGTTTCTCAAGAAGGATTTAGGGAACCAGAGCTCCATGTTTGTGGACTGTTTTCCCTGTCCCTTACTTTTGAAATCTCCTCTTCCATCTTCAAGGTTGTGAACTCCTGAGCATATTCCATTCCAGATATTTATTCACAGATTTTCTAACTCTTCTCCTCTAATTGTGCCTTAGTCTCCGTGATTGTAATGTCAAGGCATCCCTTTCTCTGTATCCTATTCAGCACATGTATTTTTACATGCAATTATAGAATCTTACCTGATACCACACGTACATTCTTGTGAGGTGACTGACTTGGCAGATACAAATTGTAAGAGATCACTCCTCCTAAAAGCTGTTGGAACTGAAAATTCAATCTATGAGTGAGCTTCCTTGTTTAACAACATTATACATAAATCCATATTCAATAAAATAAATACATTTGGATCTGTAGATGACATATATTTCATGGTGAATTTCAATTGGAATATATTATGCTATTTTTAATGTCTGTGTGTTTGTGTATGTATATACACACTCTCCAGATTTTTCAAAATATGAAATATATGTCTTGTTATACACTCCCTAAACTCATTCATATTCAAGTATGTGTATTTATAATCAAATTTTCACAAGAGTATTCTCAAAATTATTCATTCACCTGAAATACATATTTGTTTGCTAGTACTGAAAACTATCTTCAGTGAAAGGTGCATACAAATCCTAATATTTCCACAGTAACTGAACCAGTTTAACATCAATACAAGTAGATTCCTATGGGACATGTTGTGCATTTTGACATTTATTTTATTCAACACTGGTACATTACTATTTCTTCAGTTTATGCTCATCATAGCAAATATATTTCATCCAAAAGTTTGAAAATTTATAGGCATTTTGTTCACTTTCAATCACTTTATTCTACAGAACACATGTATTCCTCCATGTTTTTGATGGGTCTTTTCATGAGACTTCTTTCCAAACACATTATTTTCGATTTCCATGATCACTTTTGAATCAAAACTCAAAGACACTTCGTGATAAACCATAACCCTAATATTACCATTAGATGTATTGCTGGTTGGAATGAATGATGGTATATCGATATAAGATTTCTTATATATTTTCAGATATGAATTCAATCTATTATTTAAAGTGGGACCAGTTATATTATTGATTCACAATGTGGTCTATTCATGCACTATCTCTATATTCATAGACACAGTGTACACCTCTTTGTAACACCAATACTAATTTATAGGACTTCAAAACATTGCTCCCAGAAATGCTGGAAGAAATACTAATGTCACGCGATCTTCATATACATTTTATCACAGTAATATTCTGGACACAAAATGCAAAGGTTACACTTATGATTGTACCAAAGCCTAAAAGGAAAGTGAACAGGGATTACTAAAAACATCCATGTCCACATTGCCTAATGCTCTCAAATGTCAATCCTATTGGTGACTACATATTTGTTTCTTCCTAAGATTATATATTCAAACTCAACCCTGTTCAAAATGTCTAATCCTATCACTCACTTTGTACTTTCCCTGATTTTGTAATGTCTCTATTATTATCTGATTTCCTACATATTTTCCAAAGTTCATCATTGTGACTGAATCTTCATATGTGCTGACATTTACCTTCACCCTCTAACTAAAACCCTATTGCTAAAGAAGTTTTTTTTTCCAAATCCTATACTCACTCTCCTTCCAAAACCTACCAACTATCTTCCTAATCTTACCTACTATCCCTTTTTGACTGGATGTTCTCTTCCACATTCAATCATCCAATGTACAAAGTCCTATGCCATTGTATATGGATTTATCTGAGACATCTGTGCAGAAAGTAAGTCAACACTAAGTATACCAATGAAGGGCCCAATGCCCTTCAGGGTTTCAAATCTTAGATTTCTGTTTTCATACATATATTTCACCTACATATTCTTATAAATATCGTAGGTTCCCAATAACATTATTCATCCAGCAGAATAGTTCCTAACACAGATTGAACATGTTATTAACCCTAACCATACACTCTTCCCTCAATCTAACTTTACAGAAGAGCAGGGACAGAGTTGGTCTTACAAGACAGAAATTAAGGGATCTTTCACCTGCTGAGAACCTCAAAGGTCATTAAATATGATCCCTGGAGAAGATGTAGGAAGCTATTAAGGACCTCAGAGAGCAAAAGTCATCTTTCATTGCAAACAACCTGGTCAGGATGAAGGGTTGTGTCAGAATCAGCCTCTCTCTTCTTAATGTAAAGAAGATGCAGCAAACCAGGCCTGTGTGGAGAGCTGTTCCTGGGTGCCTATGGTTTTATACCATTCTAACTTGTGAAAATGTCAGAGTAAGTAGGTGCAGCCTCCATCTCATGGGACCCTTGGAAGCAACTGTTAGGACAAAGTGGTTGCCAAGGTATGGACCTCATTCAGTTCCTGAAGGAAGTGACCTCACCTCACTTCCTTGGTGATGGAATTCTCTGAACTTGGGATGCAGAAAGCCAGGCATCCAGAGCCAGTCCCAGTCACAGTCCCAGTGGTCAAAATTTTTCGGATTTACCAAAGACAGAGTCAGTCTTTCTTGGTACCTACTTATGTGAGGATGGCCAAATGCCAGGAAGGTCTGAAGAGGGGCCTTTCCTGAGAAAGCAGAAAGTGGCTCAACACTGGCTCTTTACAGATTCACAAAGTTGGCCAAAGAGACTAGATCTGAGACAGGACAGCCCATTATGAGGGAATTTCTTATGGCCCACCATCAAACGACACTCCGTATTGTCACAGACGTACTTGGGGGTCTGTGTGGGTGTGGGTGTGGGTATTGGTTTGTGGTTTTGTCTCATGTTCTGAGAATAGGTAAGAAAGTCGGTTTGTTTGGTTTGGTGTGAACTGATTCTAGTAAGTCGTTTGACAAGGCTAGTCTTTCTATATCTGTGTATCCCACTGTGTCCATGGTTGTAGACAATAGAAAAGAGAATGCATAAATACATGTGTCCTTTCTAGTAGAAATCTTCCCAGCATTCATTCTGCCCAATTTATGAATGGTCTGCGGCTTGCCTAATGGATGGGCAACACCTAATATCTTCTTAAGTTCCTGTTCTCTACCTGAATTATGGGCAACCTCCAGAATACGCTCATGGTATTGTGTCCAAGATATGAACCACCTCCACGCTCTGTGATACGGCCATGTACTAGAGAGCTGAAGGAAATGATGAGCATCTCAGAAAACTCAGATATCAGTGTGACCAGGAAAGTCTCAATGGAAAAACCCCGCTTTGGGCCTTTTGCTTACATATCCTTCTGTTGCCCTGAATGTCAGGAAGGTCTTTGCCTCAGGCTATGCCTTTTTGAAGCCTGAAGAAAACAGTTTTCAAATGGAAATGTATACACATTACCTGTGGCTCTTTCTTAATTGCTTTGGAAAGGGATGTGTCTGAATCAGCCTCTTGGCCCTGTGTGAGGCTGTGGCTTAGATTCTCAGCACCTGATGGATCTAAAGAAACAACCCATGTGTGCATGCAAATCAAAAAGCCAAAAGAGCAGTCATTTTGGATGAGGTTTCTCGCCTTCCTCTGTAAGGTTTCTGACTTCCATCATTGAGAATATGGATCCTTTGGGTCAAATGAGTTCTTCAAAGCCCTGCAGACACTAGACCATAGGTTCTTGGGTTTTCTCATGACTCCAATTAACATAAAGAATCTAAACACCACAGTCAGTAGGCCTCAAAATTGAGAATAAGAGCAATATTAACGGCAGGCCTCTTTGAACACTCCTGGTTCACAGGAAGGATGTCCCGGCCACACTGACTTTAGGCAAATGGATGCAAGGGAGCTTATTTTGGACACTGTCTTAGGCTGTGCCCCTCATGGAAACCTCCAGCCAGAGGTTATGATGAGTGTCTATATGGAAGAAAATTAGGGCCATGTGGGAGTGTCTTGATTTTAATTGCGGTCATTTGTGTGGCGCTTGGAATAGATGACTGGGTCCACCTGGGCTTGAACACTGGTGTGATTCTCCTTAGAGACTGAGTTCTGGAACTTACCTCAAAGAAGTATTGCCTTGTATTGTGTTGGGATTTTAGGAGGCCATGCATGAGAGTCGCCCTTGGAAACTGGGATCTATGCCCAGGTTGGCTTTCCACAGAGCACTGGGAATCTCAGGAAGGATATCACATGATTTTATTCTTAAAGACTTTTCAGCCATAGTTGCAAGTCAAAACACATATGGACCTCAAATTGTAGACCTCAATAGGTCTGGCTTCATGGGACCTTTTGGCCTGTCTTTGGGAAGCCTTGCGTGTGATAGTTCTCCAGAGCTTTCATTGAAATGAGCTTCCTCTCCATTTAATCATTCCTGAATGAATTGAAACCCACAGTGCCTCCAACTTCACCCTTGAAAAATGGCTAGATAAATACCTTTAAATTTTTGACATTGCCATGACCAGGTGGACCTGGAGAACCTTTGGATGTCTTATTGATGACCATCAGTGTACCAGACAGTGCCTTGATTGACTGGGTTTCATGAAAATGGTGTAGAACGGAGATGCCAGTAATTTGGAGCCTGCTGAGTAGTCGGCCTAGAGCAGTGGTGTGCTGGTGTGTGTTAAAACATCTGTGGTCGGGTCATCTGCATCTGCCCTTCGCTTCCAAATGGTTTGTGACTGACATGGTACAAGCCCCAGATCCTTGTATGTAAAGGCATCTTGTTATATGGAGAGGATTCAGGGCAATGTTTACAATCAGATTGCTATGGTCAAGAGGGCAAGCTATGTGGGATAGAAGCCTTGTTGGTGCATTCTCCTGCAGACCCTTACCCACCACACGTGACAGAACTCCCTCCATCACTGTGTCCCAGTTGAACTTCTTGTATTTTGTGAAGCAAATATCAATCTCCCAGTGCAACTGCAAGAAACACCACAAAAATTGGAGGATGACCAATGGCTTCACATTCCACCCTGGGAGACACTTAGCCACCAGTGGCCACAGTTTCCCTACAAAGAGAGAATTCAGCACTGCTGCCTCATGTTCATTGGAAAATAAGAAACAATGTCCTCAAGGTCACATAGATGCTGACCCAGCTTTGATCGTCTCACTATAAAGGAAGCTAAAGCTCCTAAAAACAACCTCAGATGAAGTTTCTCAAGAAATATTTAGGCCGGCAGAGCTCCATGTTTGTGGAGTTTTTACCCTGTCCCTGACTTTTGGAAACTCCTATACCACCTCCAAGGTTGTGAACTCCTGAACATTTTCCATTCCAGATGTGTATTCACAGATTTTCTAACTCTTCTCCTCTAATTGTGTCTTACATGGGATGAAGGTAATGTCAAGGCATTGTTCTGAATACACATTGGATTCTTTTTCCAATTTTCCATTTGAAATACTGAATCCCTGACTGTCAGGCGTAGAAGGAATTCACCTTCAAAGAATAGCCTGACACTTACAAGAAACAGCCCCCATGGAGACATCCTGTCTGGGAGACATCCTGTAGCCAACTGTGTCTCTGAGACATCCTGTTGCCATCTGTATTCCTGAAACATCCTGAGTTTATCTCACCTTGTGAAGACATCCAGGAACTTTGGATAAGAGAGCTTTTTCATCTCCAGCATATAAATGCCCCTGTGTGAAAAATAAAAGTTGTCTCTTGTCCCTTCATTCCTCCGCATCTAGGTTCGCTGCCCCTGTTGATGTGTCTTTCCAGCCGTGACTACTGGCACCCACTGACTGGGGCTCGAGCCTTTGACTGATTGGGAACCCCGTCCTCCTGGAAGACTTCATCAAGTGGAGCTCGCGATTGCCACAGCAGACACCACAAAGAGACAGATCCAGGAGGAGAGTGGGGATAACGCACGGTGAGTGACCCACCATGGGACAAGCAGTTTCGTCACATGATTTGTTTTTGTCAGGCCTCAAGGAGTCCTTCAAGACATGGGGGGTGCGTGTTAAGAAAAAGGACTTAAAATTTTTCTTCTAATACATAGGAGAATTGTGTCCATGGTTTCACATTGAAGTGACCATTGATGGCAAAAGATGGCTTAGAGTAAGAGACTGTTTAAAAGATTATTATGAAACCTTTGGCCCAGAAAAAGTGCCAGTTCCCACCTTTTCTTACTGGAACTTAATTAATGAAATTCTTAAAAGTTCACCCTTTGACAATGGTACCTTACAACTTGTCAGGATTGGAGAAGAGACTATGCAAAACACCTCTCGTCTCCCCACGGCATGCCCATCAGTTAGTATAGACATTGACCCTTCTCAGTCTCCCCAGGACCCTGGGAACCTTCCTAGTCCCCCTCAAAATACCACCCTAATGAATAAGGCTCCAATGGTTACCAAACACCTTTATCGAGTTTTAAATCCCAGAGACACATTGACCCCTGGGACGGAGGCTACCTTGGAGAAGGAAGCAGCAAGCTACCATTCAGAAGATGCGCCACCTCTCAGGACCCTGCCACAGCCTATAGGACTTACACATCTACCTTCCTCCTATATCCCTCCTGCCTTTTGTGCTCCAGCCTTTCAGGAGCAAAATGCAACCCAGATATTTTTCCCCACTTCCCTTGCCTAGCCTGGCTCCCTTGTGAGAGTCTCTCCAACATAGACGGGAACAGATCAAACTTTTAAAAGAATTAAGATCCCTAGACTCTGAGCTCTGTTCATTAGCCTTAGGCATGGAGTCAATGCAAGCTGGCCCACGGCGGTCTAATACAAAGGCTAAGCCACTCCATCAGCCTGTTCTCGCCTTCCCAGTCACCCGCAGTCAGATAGATAAGCCTGCCCAGGCTGAGGTCAAAGACTTAGACGAGGATCAAGAGGAGGAAGTGGGGGAAATGGATCAAGGAGATCAGGACTCAGAGGATGAGGAGTTCACCCCTAGGCAGGAAGGAACCCAGAGTGTCTACAAAAAAATTAAGCCTGCGTTTTCTTGAAAAACATAAAAAGTCTTGTGCTCACAATGGCCCCACTGTGCCCTACAAGTTGACTTTATTAGAAAGCCACAACGCACAATGGCTTACTCCCAATGATTGGAAATTTTTAGACTGAGCTACCCTCAGTGCCGGAGATTTCCTGTTATGGAATGCAGATTTCGAGGAGCACTGTCAGGAAACTGCTCAAAAAAAATTAACTAAGGCCTCCTCTAAATCCTGAACTTATGTTAAGCTAGTGGGCTATGCGCCATTTGACACTAAAACTAAATAGGCACGTTTCCCTGCTGGAATTTTGGCGCAGATTCAGATGGCTTGCTTACATGCTTGGAGATGCCTCCCTCAAACTGGCTCGGCTACCACTTCTTTGGCAAAAATTTGACAAGGACCCAACGACCCTTATAGAAACCTTGTTCCCCGGCTTAACCTAGCTGCAGAATGCTTGCTTGGACCAAGCGAAAGCAAAAGAACTTTTGTAAAACATCTTGCCTTTGAAAACGCCAACCCGGCATGTCAGGATGTTCTTCGACCAGATAAGGAAAAAGGGAAACTTTCTGACTTTATTAGACTCTGTGCAGGGGTCGGTGCAGCCCATGCCATGGGTCTCGCCCTACATGCCCCCTTTACCAAGGCCTTTCACAATCCTGGCTCATGTACTTGCTTTACTTGTAAACAACCTGGCCATTTTGCACGCAAGTGTCTGAAAGACAAACAAAGCCTAGGAATATCGTCTCCTCAAACTGGGGCTAAACTGCCCCCAGCTACCCTTTGTTCTAGATGTGGTAAATGTCATCACTGGGCCAGTAAGTGTAGATCTAAGACAAATGGCCTCAGACAGCCTATTTCTTCCTGCTTCTCAGGAAACCCCCTGTGGGGCCAGCCCCTGGCCACGACCTCCCCCAGGACAAAACCAGGGGCAATAAGGTTTATTCCCTTCCAAACTCCAAACCTACCACAAAATTCTTCCCCACAATTGCCTCCCTCCAACTAGCCACCCCAGGCAGCGCAGGATTGGACCTCTGTGCCACCACCGATACAATATTAGACTCAATGCAAGGGCACCAGATAATACCCACTAGAATTATGGGTCCCCCTTCATCTCATACGAGTGCCCTTATTCTTGGAAGAGCCTCTGCTACCTTAAATGGTGTTCAGGTCTTCCCTGGCATTAATCATAATGATTTCACTGGAGAAATAAAAATACTAGCAACAGCTATTAATGGAGTTGCGGCCATTCCAGCAGGAACAAGACTTGCACAATTAATATTCCTTCCCTTGGATTCAGGAGGCACTTCCATCGCCCAAACATACAATGGGGGACAGCCTCCCTCGGCTCCTCTGATGTATATTGGGTTCAGCCCATTTCTCACAATAGACCCACCCTTACCTTACTTATTGAAAAAAAGGAATTCCAAGGAATTCTAGATACTGGAGCTGATGCCACAATTATTTCTCACAAATACTGGCCATCACGTTGGCCCATCACCCAATCCTTGAATGACCTAAAAGGGTTAAGAGTCAAAAAATCCCCATGTCAGTTCTAGGGCTCTTAGCTTTACTATAAAGAGGGTAATAAGGTGACTGTCACTCCTTTCATTGTTCCTGACCTCCCTGTTAACCTATGGGGCCGAGATATTTTGAGTCAAATGGAAGTCATTCTTGCCAGTCCCAATTCCATGGTGACTCATCAAATGCTTCGTATAAATTTTGTCCCTGGTACAGGCCTTGTGAGACTGAGACAAGGACTGGTGGGGACTATAAAACCCATAAAAAAACAAATACATATGGACTTGGGTATTCTGATTTTTAGTGTCGGTTCCTGACCCTCCTGTACCCCATGCAGATAAAATTATTTGGGAGACTCAGACTCTTGTGTGGGTGGATCAGTGGCCCCTTACCTCCCCAAAAAATTGGAGGCTGCCTCCATGTTAGTGCAGGAACAGCTGGCAGCCGGCCATGTAGAGCCCTCAACCTCACCATGGATTACTCCTATTTTTGTTATCAAGAAAAAATCAGACAAGCGGCATCTTTTACAATATTTGTGTGCCAGTAATAAAGTTATGTGCCTGATGGGAGCACTACTGCCTTGAATTCCCACACCAATGGCTATTCCCAAAACTATTGTAAAATGGTTATTGACTTAAAAGTTTGCTTTTTTACCATTCCTTTACATCCTGAGGATAGACACTATTTTGCCTTTAGTCTCCCTTGCATTAATTTCCACGGCCCTATGCAGAGATTTCAATGGAAGGTTCTTCCCCAAGGTATGGCCAACAGCCCTAGTCTTTGCTAAATATAAGTTGTTCAATCAGTAGACCCTGTGAGAGAGTGATGACCACAATTTTATTTTACATAATATGGATGAATTTTTAATTGCTGCACCTAATTACCATGACCTTAATAATTGTTACTTGGACCTTTAGAAAACCCTCACTACCTTGAGACTACGGATAGCTCCTGATAAGGTTTAAACACAGGACCCTTATACCTATTTGGGCCTTAAACTTCAAGATAATCAGATCCAAATTCATAAAATACAACTGCGTGTGAACAATCTTCACACCCTTAATGATTCTCAAAAATTACTGGGAGATATTCAATGGCTAAGAACATATTTAAAATTATCCACTTGTGTACTTTTGCCCCTTAATGATATTTTGAGAGGTGATTCCTACCCTTCCTCCCCTCAAAAGCTTACTCCCGAGGCATGACAGGCATTAAACCAAGTCACAGAGGCCATTGCCAAACAGTTTGTTACACAAATTTCTTATAACCTTCCTCTGGTTCTGGTTCTTTTACACACTCCTCATATACCCTCAGGAAAATTTTGTCAGTGATATCCATATTTTAAAAATAAAGGCTTCCCCTTGCTTTGGGTCCATTTATCCACCACATCCTCCAAGTTTATTACCGTTTATCTTGCTCAGGTAGCTTCTATTATTATTAAAGGTCGTTTGCTTTCTCGACAACATTTTGGCAAAGACCCTGATAATATTTTAATTCCATATACTAATGACCAAACCCAATTTTTACTACAGAGAGGGGATGAATTGGGTATTGCCCAATCAGGCCATTTGGGAACAATTGATAACCACGTCCCCAATGACACCCTTTTACATTTTGTCCAGATACATCCATTTATTTTTCCCAAAATTACTCAAAAGGCTCCCAGTTCCAAGCCCTTACTGTCTTTACAGACTGTTCCAGTAATGGCTGTGCGGTCTTTGTTGTCAATAACCAGCCTACCACCTTTGATACTGTCTATCATTCAGCACAGTTTGTGAAATTGTTTGCCATAACACAAGTTTTTATAACATTTTGTGATAATCCTGTTAATATTCATACAGACAGTGCCTACATTGCTCATTCTGTGCCCCTGCTGGAGATTTCACCCGCCATTAAAGCTTCTTCCAATGCGGCCTTTCTGTTTCACCAGCTTCAGCAGCTAATTCAGGCCAGACAACACCCATTTTTTTTAGCACACATCAGGGCACACTCTGATCTTTCCGGCCCTCTAACACAGGTAATGCTCAAGCTGATGCAGCAACTCCTACCATCTTTCCAATTTTTGGTGGCTCCATTCAATAGGCCACGGACCTAAACAATCTTCACCAACTAAATTCCCAGAGCCTTCGATTACTTTGTAAAATTACCAGGCAACAGAAACGAGAAATAGTAAAAGAATGCTCTGCTTGCGCTCTCTCCCTCCCCATTCAACACTTGGGAGTTAACCCCCGAGGATTACTGCCAAATCAGGTTTGGCAAATGGATGTTACTCATTTTCCTGAATTTGGAAAAACCAAATATATACACGTTTCTATCGATACCTTCAGCAGCTTTATTTTTGCATCACCACATTCTGGAGAGGCTACCAAAGATGTCCTTTATCATCTTGTTTCAGCCTTTTCCATAATGGGTAAACCAATACATATTAAAACAGATAATTGTCCTCCATATACCAGTGCCAAGTTTAAACAGTTTTGTGCTACCTTGCAATTTTGTCATCCTACTGGAATTCAATACAAACCTCAGGGCCAAGGCATTGTGGAATGTTCCACCTTACCTTAAAGACTTGGCTATTTCGCCTTAAGGCTTCCGCCCTTGTATTTACCACTCACAGGCATTGCCTTAACCATGCATTATTTGCCCTTTCTTTTCTTACCCTAGACAGTGAAGGCCTTTCGGCTGCAGACACACACTGGCATCCCTTTTCCAATTCTGATCAGCCACCTGTTATGTGGCGAAATCCCCTTACAAATAAATGGAAATGCCCACATCCTGTCCTCATCTGGGAATGAGGCTCAGCTTGTGTTTTGGACCAAGAGCTAGCAGCCCCAAGATGGTTACCAGAATGCCTGGTTAAACAGGTTAATGACTTACCTCAAACCGGGGACGGAGGCCCTCTCCCTGAGTACAAATTTTCCCCTTTTTCGGATCCATCCAACAATCTGTGTGAGGATCCTGCTTAAGGCACTTCTGCTGAACAGGTTTGTGCACGGAGGCCTGGGCCCTCCACCTTCCAACATCATGGAGTACCTTCCCCCCCCTCCCCCCGTGAAGGCAAGGGAGGATCTTGGACTCAGGCTCCCACTAGTTGGAACCAGACTGCTGACTGCATGACTAAGGTGGCTTACCTCCGTGCCGAGGTTGACCATAAATTCAGAGGAGTTCATCAGCCTAAATGGGTATGTGTTAACAAGCCAAAGATTATTCCCCCTAGTACAAGTAAAGCTCTCCAAAATTGTTCTGCAACCCGTATGCATACCCAGGCGATGCATGTCTCTTGTTTTGTGTCGGCCTCAATTTGTGTTAACAAGCAGGGAGAATGATTTTTTGAAGCCTCCCTAACTAAAACTCATGAAGCAGGGGGGACCACTATTCATTATACCCCCGTTCTCTTTGACCAGGGAGGAGAAGGCAAATAAACCAAGCTACAGTCAGCTGGGTGCCAAGGCATTGTCGGAAAAACTTCTTACTGGCCCATTAAGGACCCTACAGGGGTCTCTGATGGTAGAGGCCCACTGATGCAGTCAAGCATCCTCAGATAATCAAACTTTTGAAACCCCAAATCCCTGAGCTCACATATCATCCCTTAATGTAGCCGAAATCCCAGTTCCCAGGTTTAGATACCAATACATTAGATATTTTGCAAACTACCTTCTCCTTCCTTAATAATTCCAACCCCACCCTTGCTGGTAATTGCTGGCTCTGCATGACAACAGGGGCAAGCATGCCTATGGCAGTTCCTATTAATTCTACTATGGACAATGATAATACATGCCAACCCGGATTTCCCTTTAAAGTACAGCCTATAGGCACTTTTACATTATGTCTTTTAGGCGTGATGCAGAATAATACCTATGATATGGATTTTGGAATTGCTTCCTTTGGAAATTGCTCAACAGTACAAAATTATTCCTCACCCATCCCATCTCTTTGTCCCCCCAATGGCACAGTTGTTATGTGTGGAGGAAATGTGGCCTTCCCCAGGCTTCCAGCGAATTGGAACAGTGCCTGTGTTCTTGCCTTATTACTCCCTGATATAACTATTGTCCCAGGAGACGAACCTCTAGCCTAGGCACCTTAGTCAAAAGACAAAGGCGGGCGATACAGGCCTTATCACTTATTGCCAGCCTTGGAATAACAGCTGAGGTGGGCACAGGTACACTGGCTTAGGCACGGCAATACACCCTTACCATCGCCTGTCTCAACAACTTAAAATGATGTACAAACTCTATCAGAAACCATTAAAGATTTGTAGGACCAAATAGACTTCCTGGCAAAAGTGTTCCTTCAAAACAGACGAGGCTTAGATTTGCTGACTGCTAACCAGGGAGATATTTGATTGGCCTTAGGGGAACGATGCTGCTTTTATGCCAATAAATCAGTCATAGTATGCACTAAATTTAAGCAGCTTCAAGAAGATCTAGAAAAGAGATGAAGGGAACTATTTGAAAATCCCCTCTGGACAAAGCTTAATGGATTTCTACCCTACCTTCTTCCCCTATTAGGCCCTTTGTTGGGTTTACGTTTAATGGTGACCATAGGACCCTGCATTATAAACAGTGTGGTACAATTTATTAAAGAACACATTAATATTATGGCCTCTAAGCCCCTACAAATCCACTATCATCATCTGGAGATGGAAGACCACGCTGTCAACTTTTAAAAGGTTGTTCTACCCTTCTCACAGGCTTATTTCTTAAGTTTACATCCCCACAAATCTCTCTTTCTTACATAAAACTATAAGTAACAGCTCTGACAAACCATCTTCTGCCCTTGCCATAAGGGTTCGTCTACATGGGCCCTTTGGCTTGGGGGAAGACGCACCCATGGAGTGAGGACGTTAGGCCATAATATCGGAGGGTGCAGGAAGGATTGCAAAAGGATGGATCCACGGATCCCCAAACACAAGACCTGTGAGTGACATGCTCTGGTGCATGGCGGTTGGCATGCTTCCCCTTCAAGGCCATCTCCTCCAAAAACATGCCAAGGCCACCACGAAATCTGCTAGTAAAGATGCTCGCTCGGATCAGGAGATATTCTAAGGCCTCCTAGAGAAACAGAGCCTCTAACCCCCCCCTAAAAACATGGCCGGTAAAGTAGGTCAAATATTTTATATAAGAAAGGGGGAGATGTCAGGGGCTAAAAGGAAGTTCTCCTTCAAAGAATAGCCTGACACTTACAAGAAACAGCCCCCTGGGAGACATCCTGCCTGGGAGATATCCCACAACCATCTATCTCCCTGAGACATCCTGTCGCCATCTGTCTTCCTGAAATATCCTGAGGTTACCTAACCCTGTGAAGACATCCAGCAACTGCCGATAAGAGAGCTTTCCCATCAGCAGCATATAAACACCCTGTGAGACCAATAAAAGTTTGCAGCTTGATCAGAACTCCTGTCTGGGTGTCATCTGTCCTGTCTCTTGTCCCTTCATTCCTTCCCAACTATGTTCGATGCCCACGTTGATGTGTCCTGCCGGCCGGGACACCTGGCACTAACCCATACCCTACTAGACTATGACTACTAATCCTAATATGATGGAGAAAAATAACCCAAATAGAATAGAAATACAAGCAGTTCAGAGGAGGCATGGTGTATAGTTGGAGTTGCCTTTTGCATGATCTAGGGTAGGTGTTATAAATCTAGCTAATTTTTAAATGAAATAGTTCTCCATGTGTTTTTAAAGTTAAAAAATATGTGAATACCTGTCTCCCTTTCTCTGTAGCCTACTTGCCACATGTATTTTATATGCACATATAGAATCCTACGTGGTATCACACGTATATTCTTGTGAGGTGGCTGACTTAGCAGATTCAAATTGTGAGAAGAGATCACTTCTCCTAAACGCTGTTGGAACTGAAAATTCAACCTATGGGGGAGGCTCCTAGTAAAAAAAACATTATACATAAATCCATGCTAAGTAAAATTAATATTTTTGCATCAGTGGATGATATATATTTCATGAAGAATTTCGATTGGCATATATATTGCTACTTTTCATTGTCTGTGTTTGTGTTTTGTGTGTGTGTGTGTGTGTGTGTGTATATATATATATATATATATATATATATATATATATATATATACTCTCCAAATTTTTCAAAATATAAAATATATGTGTCCTATATACACTACCTAAATTCATTCATGTTCATGTATGTGGATTCATAATCAACTTTTCACAAGATTATTCTCAGAAATATACATCCACCTGAAATACATATTTGTTTCCTAGTACTGAAAAGTAACTTCAGTAAATGGTGCATACAATCCTAATATTTCTACAGTAACTGACCCAGTTTAACATCAATGCAAATAGATTCCTATGGGACATGATGTGTATTTTGAAGTTCATTTTATTTAACACTGGTACATTACTATTTCTTCAGTTTATGCGCACCATAGGATATATATTTCATCCACAGGTTCACAAATTAATAGGCATTTGTTTCACTTTCAATCATTTCCTGCTTCAGAACACATGTATTCCTCCAGGTTTCTTGACTGTTCTTCTCATGAGACTTCTTTCCAAACACATTGTTTTCGATTTCCATAAAAATTTGAAGCAAAACTCCCACACTCTTCATGATAAACCATAACCCTAATATTACCATTAGATGTATAACTTTTTGGAATGAATGATTGTATATCAATATAAGATTTCCTGTATATTTTCAGATAACAATTCAATCCATTATTTAAAGTTGGTACCAGTTATATAATTTATGTTGAGTGTCTATATGGAAGAAGCTGAAGGCCATTTGAGAGTGTTTTGGTTTTAATTGTGGTCATTTGTTTGTGGTTGGAAGAGATGAATGGGTCCACCTGGGCTTGAACACTGGTGTGATTCCCCAGAAGACTGAGTTCTGGAACTGAACTAAGAGAAGTATTGCCATGAAGTCGTGTTGGGATTTTAGGAGGCCACGCATGAGAATCGCCCTTGGAAACTGAGTTCTAGGCCCAGGATGGCTTTCCACATCGCCATGGAAATCTCATCCAGGATATTACATGATTTTATTTTTAAAGAGTTGACAGCCATAATTAAGAGACAAAACACACATGGATCTCACATTGTAGACCTCAATGGGCCTGGCTTCATGTGACCTTTTGCCCCCTCTTTGGGAAGCCTTGCCTGTGAGAGTTCTCCAGAGGTTTCATTCAAATGAGCTTCCTCAAAATTTTATGGTTTCTGGATGAATGGGAAACACACAGTGGCTCCAAATTCATCCTTGAAAAATGGCGAGAAAAATACCATGAAATTTTGGACATTCCCTTGACCAGATGGCACTGGAAAACATTTCCATGTCCTATTGCTGATCAGGAGTATACCAGACAGTGCCTTGATTGACTGGGCTTCATGAAAATGCTGTAGAACAGAGATGCCAGTAAGTTGGAGCCTTCTGAGTAGTGAGCCTAGAGTAGTGGTTAGCAAGTGTGTGATAATACATCTGTGCTGTGGCCATGTAGATCTGCCATTGGCTTCCAAATGTCTTGTGACTGACATGGTGCAGCCAGCAGACAATTATATGAAAAGGCATCTTGGTATATGGAGACGTTTCTGGGCAATATTCAGAATCAGGTTGCTATGGAAAAGAGTGCAAGCTATGTGGGGTAGAAGCCTAGTTGGTGCGTTCTCCAGCAGACACTGACCAACCACATGTGACAGAATGCCGTGCAGCACTGCGACCAATTTGGACTCCTTGTATTTCGTGAAGCAAATACCAAACTCCCATTGTAGCAGCAAGAAAGACCATTAAAAGTGGAGTATTACCAAAGGGCTTCACTGTCCACACGGGGAGACGCTTTGCCCCAATGGCCATTGTTTACCTACAAAAAGAGAATTCATCACTGCTGCACCATTTTCATTGGAAAATAAGAACACATGTCCTTCAGGTCACATAGATGCATATCTAGCTTTGATGGTCTCAAAACAAAGGAAGCTAAAGCTCCTGACAACAACATATATTTCAAGTGCCCAGCCTCAGAGGCAGTTTCTCAAAATGTCTTTAGGCCAGGAAACCTCTATATTCATAGACACAGGGTACAACTCTTTGTACCCCCAATACTAATTTATACGTCTTCAAAATATTGCTCCCAGAAATGGTACAAGAAATACTCATGTCACCTGATCTACATATACATTGTATCACAGTAATATTCTTAAAACAAAATGCAAAGGTCACACTTATGATTGTACCAAAACCTAAATGGAAAGTGAACCTGCATTACTAAAATCATCCATGTCCACTTGCCTAATGCTCTCAAATGTCAATCCTATTGACGACTACATATTTCTTTTTTCCTTAGATTATATAATTAAAGTCAAACATGTTGAATGTGTAATCCTATCACTAACTTTATGCTTTGCCTGATTTCATAATGTCTCTATTGATATCTGCTTTCCTACATGTTTTCTCCAGTTCATCATTGTGACTGACTCTTCACATGTGCTGACATTTACATTCACTCTCTATATGAAACCCTATTGCTAAAGGACTTTTTTTCCCAAATCCTATATTCACTCTTCTTTCTAAACCTACCAACTATATTCCTAATCTTACTGACTATCCCGTTTTGAATGGATGTTCTTTTCTACATTCAGTCATCCAAGTAAATGTCAGGTGAGCGTCGGAGGAAGAGACCACCCAGAATCTACCTCATGCAACAGCAAAGGGTTTATTGGGGGTCCAGCGTGCTGGTGCTCATAGCTCACTTGAATAGAGTAGAGAGCCCTGAGAACAGCTTAAGCAGAGCTTATATACTTTCCTTGGAGAGGGCAGGGAGGGATTTTTATTAATGGATCAAGGCGAGTAGGCAGTTTGCGCGTAACCGGGTGAGGGAGTGCATTCTGTAGTTTGGCAGTTGGGGACAGCACATTCTGGGAACAAGATTAGCAAACATTTCTCAAGATTTCAACAGTGTTTTGTTAAGCGTACAGAAAAACAGAAAGTGACAAGTGCCTATTTTATTAACCTTTCATTCCCCACTTTTTCTTCTGGCTACTTTTAGTCATAAAAGTGATCATTGGGGGGTGTCACATTTTATGTCTGCTAGTGGGGTATTAACATAAGTTTAACTTGTCCAATTTGAGATTGGAGAAAAGAAATTACATGGTTGAACAAACAGAGTTTATAGTTAGCAATAATATGAGGATTATGATTGGACCAGCCAGGGTTGATAAATACGTAGTTAAACAGGGGGACTGTGTGAACCAAGACTCAAACCACCCTTTTTTGGCCTCTCTCTCTCATTGACACTCTTCAAGTTGTCCTTTTAATTTACTCATAGATTTTTTTACAACTCCATAATGGTCAGCATAAACACAACATTCTTCCATCAATGCAGAACAAAGGCCCCCTTCTCTCATGAAGAGGAGGTTCAAACCTTGACTGTTCTGTAAAACAACTTCAGAGAGAGAGGTTAAAGATTTCTGCAAAGCTATGATGGAGGTTTCTAATATCTTTAAGTTTTGGTCTATTGCTGCTTCTAATTGTGTCATTTGTTGTGTCCCATGGACCAAGGTAGTGGTTCTTGTGCCCACCTCTGCTGCAACTCCTATTTCTAATAGGATGGCTAAAGTGAGGGATATATGTGCCCATTGGAACCAGGTTTTATTTCCCCCTATTTGAATTTCAAATGAACATGCATCAGGATAAAGCACTCTGGGAAACATCTGCACCATTACACAATTAATCATATCTGTTGACAACTTCATGAAAACATAAAAAATGTTTAAGTATATAGAATTATACTGCTGTAGGGACAAACAAGGCAAGGCGCCTAAGATAGTACCGAAGACAAGGAAACAGTCCTATTCGTTTGCAACCAGATTCAGAGGGCATTACTTCTGTTGTAATCAATAAATCCCCTGAAACCCAAGTTTAGGTAGTTTCAGAATTTTGTACCCAACATGTAAAGGAAGGGGCGCAGAAGTTCACAGTCTGCAGAAGTTCACAAAAAGCAGTTTATTTTTCTGTTTTTTTCCTCTGTTCTTGGCAAGTTAACTTTTCAAGGACACCTGGGTTAGGGAGAGCTCTTTCTTCCCTTTAATTTTCACCCTGCCCGCTGTTACCATGGAGCCCAGTTTGTAACTTCTGTATCTTAGAAATGTAGCCATCTCTGTGAATCCCTAGCTCATGGCCAGAGGCCTTGTACACATATTTTGTGAAAAACTAGTAAGGGGGTGTCTACCTTAGGAGTGCAGATTTTTTAGCCAGTGGCCAAGTAGAACAGGGCAACACGTAAAGAGGAATTTTATCTACTCTGAAGTCTTTTATAGGGACTCTTTTGCTGAAAGTCCTAAAGTCAGCCATGATGAAGACTTCTGAAGAAGGTCAGATAAGACTTTTCGGTGGGCCTGGTACAGAGGGGGCAGATGGGGTAGGTGGGGCTGAGAGCAGTTCTGAAGATCTGAGAATGAGGAAGGAAAGATGTAAAGGAATAATGGGAAAGGGGTTTGGGATTTTCCTAGCAACAAAAACTTGAGCAGTAGAACAGGTAGAGCAGAGGAGAAGACTGGAGTTAGTATCACTAAAAGCCTGTAAGGGACTTTAAATTCTGAGTAACCTTTTTTCAGTGATGACAAAGAAACTTTTAAGTCCATTTTCATTACATCTTGGATAGGGGTCTGAGGGCTCTCCTCAGCTGGTTTGAGATTTGGGTTAGCTGGTAAGAGGACCTGGTGGGATCCGGTGCGGACACTGATAGGAGAAGAGAGGAGGGAGTTGGTGGAGGGGTACTTCATTACCTGCTACCTCAGCAATTGGGCAATGGTCTGAGAACTGGCAGAGGTTTGGATTTTTGATCTAGTAATTGGAGGGGAGAAATCATGTTGCTGAGGTGATAGTGACAGCAGAGAGACTGGAGCAGAAGGCTAAGGGTGAGGATCTATTGGAGAAACATAGGTCAGGATGTGAGCGAAGGAGGGAAAAGGCCTCTACATAGGGGAATCTCCTTTCACCCTTTTGAGCATTTGCAGAAGTTAAAAATGTCACGCAGAATTTGAGGACCTAGAGACCCCACTGTGGGCCATCGATTTTGGTTATCTAATTGGTAATATGGCCAATGCTGTGTACAGAATTTTTTTATTGGTTTTTCAAAACATTACAAAGATTGCAGAATCACATTGGTTACACACCCACATTTTTACATAATTCCATAATAGTAACTGTTGTATTCTGCTACCTTTCCTATTCTCTACTATCCCCCCTCCCCTCCCCTTCCATCTCCTCTCTCTACCCCATCTACTGTAATTCATTTCTCTCCTTATTTTTTTCCCATTCCCCTCACAACCTCTTATATGTAATTTTGTATAACAATGAGGGTCTCCTTCCATTTCCATCCAATTTCTCTTTTCTTTCCCTTTTCTCTACAGAATTTGATGAGAAGCTTGAGATCCATCAGGCAGTCCCTGTATGCTCACATCCCCATGACTTAGAGAAGAAGCCGGCTTTCCCCCCACACAGCCGTGATTTCATGTGGCTTTGATAGTCCACCAGGCAATCATAGTAATCTAGGCTAGCCAACCTGCATCTGGCTCACTTGTCCCTACATCCATTAGGTTTGTTTCCATTGTCTATGGTTTGGAAGGGATTTAATGGAATTTTAGTGGCATCCTCTTCATCAGGGATATCCCAATAGGAAAGACGTATAGCCAGCTAATAAATGTCTGGGTAGAGAGATGGTCACTAGTTACCTAATTGGGCTGTATACGAGATAGACCATAATTCTTTTCCAGTAGGATTTGTGATCAGCCATCGCTGCTGAACGGGCTGATGAGGGTTAGGACTACTGGTGGTCAAGGGGAGAGTCTATAGCTTTATCCACATGGCGAATACACAATTTGAAAGGGTTACCAGTCTTTTCCAGTTTCCAGCCAGAGTCTCAACAGGCCGCAGGCTTGAGATGAGAGGTATGGATCCAGGAAATGATTCTGTCTATCTTAACCGCTGTAGGTGTTATAAGTAGCACCTGGTATGGTCCTTTCAAGCGGGGTTCCAGGGATGACACCTGATGTCGTCTTACATAGAAGAAGTATCTTACTTGATGTTGATTTGGAGTCCTCTCGTCCCCAGGTTGTTAGGCAGTGGCCATCTGTTTTCACAGGTATCCTGAGTTCTTTCAAGAGCTTTAAGTCTGTAAAGCAAATGGGTGTGAAAGAAATCGTTAGGTCTTAGAGTTGGGGTTAGGTCCCTTACTGGAGGAGGGGCACCATAGAAAATTTCATAGGGGGTGAGGTTACACAAAGAAACAGAGGGAGTATTTCTTGCATGAAACAGTTCATAAGGCAGGAGCATAGTCCAATATTTTATGCCGGTCTCTAAGCTTAATTTCGTTATGGTCTCTTTAATGTTTCTATTCATTCATTCTGCCTGTCCTGAACTCGGGGGTCTATAAGCACAATGTAACTTTCAATAAATCCCCAAGGTCCTGGCTAACCCCTTACTTATGTGGGTTATGAATGCCGGTCCATTATCACACCCTATTACTTTAGGCAGGTCCTATCTTGGAAAAATATCTCCCAGGATCTTCTTCACCACAATTTGCACTGTTTCTTTCTTTTTTCTTTTTTTCCTTTTCTTTTTTTTTTTTTTTGGTGGGAAAGGCTTCAATCCATCCTGAAAATGTATCTACAAAGACTAGGAGATATTTAAGTCCATAACTTGCTGGCTTTATTTCAGTAAAGTACACTTCCCAGAATTGTCCTTGTCTGGTTCCTCATAGGTGCTTTCCTGTAGGAAGCTTGGAAGGATAAGAATTAACCATTTGATGGACCTGACAGGCTTTTGTTAACCATTCAGTTATTTCCTTTAACTGTGAGTCGGTTAGTGGAAAACTCTGTTCTTTATCCTTCATAAATGAATGTAGTTTCTTTAAACTAAGGTGAGTGATTTGATGTACATTATCTACTGACATAGTTAGAGCTGTGAATATAGGAGTTTTTACTGAAGGATTTAGAAATTCCACTTGGGGGCCTTCAGGGTTAAAAGTTATTTTGGCCCGGAGCTTGGTGAGCAGAACTCTGCCTATCAATGGGGCCGGGCATTCTGGGATTACATGGAAGGAGTGATGGATTTTTCCTTTCCCCTGGTCCCAGGTCCTCTTAGTTGTCCAAGCCCGATATTTACTGCAATTAGCCCCTTGAATTAGAGACCTTTTATTTGATAGAGGGCAAAATGGAGCCTTAATGGCTGAGTATATTGCCCCTGTATCCACTTCAATGTTTACTGGGGTGCCCTCCACTTCAAAAGTTAACCTGAGCTCGGGGAGGGGATCTGATCCCCAACTTTCTTAGTCATCCTCCAGAGTCAGGATGGCTGGCTGGCGTGGCTGTCTCTTTCTAGGGCTCTCTTTGGCCCAGTTTCCTTTTTCTTTACAGTAGGCACATTGATCTGAGGCCAGGGGTGGCCTCTAGTTTGGGCCCAGGTATCCCTTCCCGTCTCCATGTTTCTTATTTCTGGCCTATTTGTTGTTGTGACCAGGACCTGAGTGAATTCCTTAGTCTGTCTTTTGTTTGTTTTATCCACCCTTTGCTTCCTTATCTTCCTCAGTTTCTCTCGTATAGTATACGTTTTTGGCTTCTCTGACTAAATCTCTCAAAGTCATATCTTGTAATCCATCTAAGTGTTGTAACTTTCTTTAAATATCCATGGCAGCTTGCCCAATAAAGGCCATCATGACAGATGCCTTTTGAGCCTCTGCCTGAGTATCAAAAGGAGTATATCTCCTATATGCCTCCATAATTCTCTCTAGAAACATAGAGGGAGATACATCAGGCCCTTGAATAAACTCTATTACCTTGGCCAAATTAGTTGGTCGCCTAGCAGCCACTAAGATACCCGCTATTAGAGCCTGGAGATAAGTGGACAGATGCTCCCTACCTTCAAAGGTGTTGGGGTCCCAGTTTTGTCGATTCTAGGGAAAGCTGGGTTGAATATGTTGGGAAGTTGTGTCAGTCACCCATCTGGTCCGCGGATATTATTTTCTAGCTTCCAGGAGGATTCTCTTTTGTTCCTCTGTCATGAAGAGAGTCCCTAGGTGTTGTTGGCAGTCATTCCAAGTAGGCTGGTGTGAAAACATCTATGAATCAACCACACCTGAGACACGAGTGGGGTCCTCTTAAAAGGGGGGATTGTTATTTTTCCAGTTATATAGGTCTGAAGAGGAGAAAGGCCAATACTGGTAGGCTTGCATTTTTTCCCCATGGCCATCATCAATCATTGGCACATAGGGACGGAGGGGGAGCATCACGGGAGTTCCAGGGTTTTCAATCTTTCATTGATGGTGAGTTCCTTTAGCCGGGCCAGGTTCCTCCAGGGGAGGAGGGGATGTGTGTGCCGCGGGGGAGTTTTCTGGAGGGTGCTGGGCTGGCTTAGCTTCCTCCAATGGCGGAGAGGCTGAGTCAGCAGCAGGGGAATCACTTAGAGGGTGTTGGGGGTTGGGAGACCAGGGCAAGGGATAAGGAGAGGGATGAAAGTCCAGTAGAGTTAAATCTTGTGACTTAGGCAGAAAAGAGGGTGGAGGAGGAGGAGGAGCAGAGGGTTTGAGAGATCGTGGGGGAAGGATTAGGAGCGGGGGCAGGGGCAAAGAAATGCTTCACCCATGGAGGAGATTTGCAGAGGTAATGCCGGGTTAAGATATATGGCTTTTGATCTGGATGGCTATGTGGCCCTTCCTGAAAGAAAATATCTCTGACTTTTTAAAATAGTGAGAAGTAGAAAAATCCTTCTAAAGGCCATCCGAATCCAAAGGTGGGCCACTCTGAGGCACAGAGAGTCTGCCAGGTCCAGCGGTTTACTGAAAAAGAAAGATTCTGAGCCCTTAAGCCGAATTTGGTCCAGTGATCAAGGGTCAGGGACAGAGGCATTGAAGTGCTCTTTTCCATAATGAAAAATGCACAAACAGTAAAAGCAACGACACATGACACAGACAAGACAAGACAATAAAGACAGGAAATGGACGTCCAACACTGAGATGAGGACTGAGTAGCCGGCAATACCTGATGGGCTGGCAATACCGAATCTGAAACAAAATATCACTGAGTTGAGGAGACTATTGTTCCTTGATTTTCAGAGTCCTATGGGGTGTCCCTCAGGGTGGTGGCCTGTGGCTCTGTGACACATCTGTCAGCCACCGTGAGAGAGAGCTCACACTCTTCATTGACAGCCATTTTGCCAAGCTCTAACCTGAAACCTGACACCAGAAAGAGGCGCCTTACAAATCCCTTGAGGAGCCAGTTGGGGTCTCTCGTCCGCTGCTGCCAGAACTCGGTGGAACCTCCATATGTAAAGGTCGGATGAGTGTCAGGCGAAGAGACCTCTAAGAAACTGTCTCATGCAAAAGCAAAGGGTTTATTGGTGGTCCAGCATGCTGGGGCTCAGAGCTCACTTCAATAGAGCAGAGAGTCCTGAGAACAGCTTAAACAGGGCTTATATACTTTCCTTGGGGAGGGCAGGGAGGGAAGTTAAGTATACAGAAAAACATGAAGAGACAACTACCTATTTTACTAACTTTTCACTAACGACTATACTTTGCAAGATTTCCTAATGTCTATATTGATATCTATTTTCCTACATATTTTTCCCAGTTCATCATTTTGGCTGACTCTTCACATGTGCTGACATTTACATTTACTCTATACCTGAAAAGCTATAGCTAAAGAACTTTTGGTGCAAATTCTATACTCACTCTCCTTTCTAAACTACCGACTATCTTCTTAATCTTACCGACTATCACTTTTTGACTGGAAGTTTTCTTTGACAATCAATCATTAAAGGCACAAGGTCCAATGCAATTGTATATCGATGTACCTGAGACATCTGTGCAGAAAATAAATCAAAGCTAAGTATCACAATCAAGGTCCTAATACACTTCTGGGTTTTAAATCTTACATAGATTTCTGTTTTCATACTTATATTTTACCTATATATTCTTGTAATTATCGCAGGTCATCAATACCATTATTCATCCAGCTGAATGATTCCTAACCCAAATCAAACCTGTTATTAACCCTAACCATACACTGTTGCCTCAATCTAACTTTACAGAAGAGCAGGGACAGAGATGGTCTTACAATACAAAAATGTAGGATTCCTTCAAACTACTGAGAAACTCAAAGGTCCATGCAAAAATGATCCCTGCAGAAGTTGTAGGCAGCTATGTAGGAACTGAGAGAGCAAAAGTCATCTTTCATTGTAAAAAACTTGGTCAGGATGAAGGAATGTGTCTGAATCAGCCTCTGTCTTCTTAATTTAGAGAAGAAGGACCCAACCAGGCCTGTGTTGAGAGCTGTTCCTGGATGCCTATGGTTGATATACCATTCTAAGTTGTGAAAGTGTCACAGGAAGTAGGGGCAGTCTCCATTTCATGGGACTCTTTGAAGCAACTGTTAGGACAACGTGGTTGCCAAGGCAGTGACCTTATTCACTTTCTGAAGGAAGTGACCTCACCTCACAACCTTGGTGACAGAACTCTCTGAACTTGGGATCCAGGAAGCCAGTCACCAAAATCCAGTCCCAGTCCCACTCCCAGGGGTCTCACTTGCTTGGATTTACCAAGGACAGATTTAGTCTTTCTTGGTAGCTACTGATGTGAGGATGGCCAAATGCCAGAAAGCTCTGAAAAGTCACCTTTACTGAGAAAGCAGGTAATGGATCACCGCTGGCTCCTCAGTAGTTCAAAATGTTGACCAAAGAGACCAGATCTGAGACAGGACAGGCCATTTTGTGGGAATAAAATATGGTCCACAATTAGAGAAACTCTGGATAGTCACAGACCTACTTCGGGGAAGGAGGTGCCTTTGTGGGTGTGGGTGTGAGTTTGTGGATTTGTCTCATGTTCTCAGAATAGGTAGGAACGTCGGTATGTTTGGTTTGGTGTAGACTGTTTCGAGTAAGTCGTTTGACAAGGCGAGTGTTTCTATGTCTGTGTATCCCACGGTGTCCATGGTTGTAGACATTAGAAAAGAGAATGCATCAATTGATATGTCCTGTCTAGTTGAAAGCTTCCCAGCATTCATCCTGCCCAATTTATGAATGGATTTCAGCTTGCCTTATCGATGGGCAACACTTGCTATCTTTCAAAGTTTCTGCTTTCTTCCTGAATTCTGGCCACTCTCCAGAATAGGCTCATGGTTTTGTGTCCAATATATGTACCACTTCCAAGCCCTGTGACATCGCCATGTACTGGATAGCTAAAGGGAATGGCGAGCCTCTCAGAAAACTCAGGTATCAGTGTGATCAGGAGAGTCTCAGTGGAGAAACCCTGCTTTGGGCCTTTTAATTACCAATTGTTCTGCTGCCCTGAATGTCTGAAAGGTCTTTGCCTCAGGACACCCCTTTTTGAAGCCTGAAAAAAACTGTTTTCACATGGAAATGAATGGGCATCACCTGAGGCTTTTTGCTTAATTCCTTTGGAAAGGATGTGTCTGAATCAGCCTTTTGGCCCTGTGTGAGGCTTAGGCTTAGATTCTCAGCACCTGATGGATCTAAAGAAGGATTCCATGTGTGCATACAAAACCAAAATAGCCAAAAGAGCAGTCATTCTGGATGAAGTCTCTCCCCTTCCTTTGTGAGGTTCTAGACCTACATCAAGTTAGAATAGGAATGCTTTGGGTCAAATAATTTCTTCAAAGCCCTGCAGAGGCTAGCCCGTAGGAGCTTAGGTTTCCTCATGTCTCCAATTCAGACAAAGAATCTAAACCCCACAGTCAGTAGTCCTCAAATTGGAGAAGGAGAGAAGTATTAATAGCAGGCCTATGTGATCACACCAGGTTCACAGGAAGGGTGTCCCAGCCACCCTGTTTTTAGGCACATTAGGGGCAAGGGAGATTATTTTGGAGACTGTCTTGGTCTGCACCCCTCATAGAAACATTCAACAGAGGTTATGAAGAGTGTTTATATGAAAGATCATGAGGGCCATGTGGGAGTGTGTTGGTTTTAATTGTGGTCATTTGTGTGGTGGTTGGAAGAGATGACTGGGTCCACCTTGACATGAACTCTGGTGTGATTCCCCTAAGAGACTGAGTTCTGGAACTGACCTCAGAGATGTATTGCCATGAATTGTGTTGGGATGTTATGAGTCCACGCATGAGAGTCGTCCTTGGAAACTGAGATGTATGCCCATGTTGTATTTCCACAAAGCACTGGGAATCACAGCCAAGATATCACATGATTTTATTCTGAAAGACTTGGCAGCCATAGTGAGAGTCAAAACACACATGGACCTCACATTGTAGACCTCAATGGGCCTGGATTCACGTGACCATTTAGCCAATCTTTAGGAAGCCTTGCCTGTGAGAATTCTCCATAGCTTTCATTGACATGAGCTTCCTCTAAATTTAATGTTCTGGATTGATTTGAAACGTACAGTGCCTCCAACTTCATCTTTCAAAAATGGCTAGATAAATACCAAAAAATTTTTGAAATTCCCATGACCAGGTGGCACTGGAGAACCTTTGGATGTCCTGTTGCTGATCATGAGTATACCAGACAGTGCCTTGATTGACTGAGTTTCATGAAAATGGTGTAGAACAGAGATGCCAATAAAATTGGAGCCTGCTGAGTACTTGGCCTAGAGCAGTAGTGGGCAGGTGTGTGATAAAACATTTGTGGTGGGGCCATGTGGATCTGCCATTAGCTTCCAAATGTCTTGTGACTGACATGGTGCAGCAAGCAGTCCCTTCTATGTAAAGGCATCTTGTAATATTGAGAAGTTTCAGGGAAAGTTTCAGAATCAAGTTGCTATGGTCAATGGGGAAAGTTATGTGGGTAGAAGCATGGTTGTGCATTGTCCTGCAGAAACTGACCCACCACACGTGACAGAACTCCCTCCAGCACTGTGTCCCAGTTGACCTCTTTGTATTTTGTGAAGCAAATACCAAACTCTCAGTGAAGCTGCAAGAAACACCATGAAAACTTTAGGATCACAAAATGGCTTCACAGTCCACACGGGGAGACACTTAGACCCCAGGGGCCACAGTTTAGCTACAAATAGCAAATTCAGCACTGCTGCTCATGTTCAGTGGAAAATAAGAAACCATGTCCTCCAGATCACATAGATGCAGACCCACCTTTATTGGTCTCACTAGAAACGAAGCTAAAGCACTTGACAACAACATATGTTTCAAGTGCCCAACCTCAGAGGCAGTTCCACAAGAAGTCTTTAGGCCAGAAGAGCTCCAGTTTGTGGAGTGTTTACCCTGTCCCTTACTTTTGGAAACTCCTTAGCATATTCTATTCCAAATATGTATTCACAGATTTTCTAACTCTTCTCCTCTAATTTTGTCTTACTTGGGGACTAGGTAATGTCAAGCCATTGTTCTGGATGACAGTGGGAACAATTTTTTGTAGCACATATTTGCATACACATTGGATTCATTTTATAATTTTCCAGTCAAAATAGTGAATCCCTCACACTAACCCCTATGCTACTAAACTCTGACTAGAATAATAACCCAAACAGAATTGAAATACAAGCAGTTCAGAGGAGGCATCGTGTATAGTTGGACTTGCCTTTTGCATTATATAGGGTAGGAGTTATGAATCTAGACAATTATTTGGTTGAAAGTATTCTCCATGTTTTTTTAAAGTTAACAAATATGTGAATTCCTGTCTCCCTTTCTCTGTAGCCTATTTAGCACATATAGTTTTATATGCACATATAGATTCATACCTGGTATCACACGAATATTTTTGGTGAGGTGGCTGACTTGGCATATAGAAATTGTGAGAAGATATCACTCCTTCAAAATGCTGTTGGAACTGAGAATTCAACCTATGGGTGATCCTCCTATTTAAATAGCATTATACATAAATCCATGTTCAGTAAAATAAATATTTTTGAATCTGAGGATGATATGTATTTCATGATGAATTTCGATTGGCATATATAATCCTACTTTTTAATGTCTCTCTGTGTGTGTCTGTGTATATATATATATATATATATATATATATATATATATATACCCTCCAGATTTTTCAAAATATGAAATATATGTGTCTTATTATGCACTCCCAAATTTCATTCATATTCATGTATGTGGATTTATAATCTACTTTTCAAAAGATTATTCTCAGAAATATTCATCCACCTGAAATAACATTTTGGTTTACTAGTACTGAAAACTATCTTCAGTAAATGGTGCATAGAAATCCTAATATTTTGACATTGCAAGATGGCCATGAATAGAGTGCATCACACCCTTTGTACTGCGCAACTTCACATGTGAATAAGGAGTTAGAATGACGAAAAAGTATCTTGTTAGGATCTTACAGAAAAATGGGTGTGCCTGGAACCTAGAAGAATGATTTCCACCACCGAGGTCCTGTAATTGAGTGTCAAACAAGAGCCAACTATGCGACCGAAGATCTGGGGTGGCTGATCCGTGCGGCCCATGCCGTGGCTACAGACGGCGGGCCTCCACCGTGAAGCAACCAGCATGCAGGGAGAAACGTTGCTGCGGATTCTGTGGAATCCGGCTGGCTCACCCGCCACTGAGCCCGGGGCTGAGTTCGGGATTTCAGATGGGGAAGAAAGTGTTACAGTTCTATCCCCCACAACCGAAACTCCACCGAGGAAACCAACGGCCACCATCTTGGAGAGCTGAAGTATCCACCACCACTCTCCGACAGATTGCAACAACAAAACAGGTGTGTGTTACTCAGCTTATCTCCCATACAGCAGGTAATTCGCAAAAATTCTCTCTTAGGCTTTCCGGGGGAGGGATTACCAGAGAAAGCCTTCATAAAGACGGGGGGAAAACTAGTGGCACCTGACCTTCAACTTCCCCTCCCATCACCGGTGAAAACAAAACTTGTCTAGCCAGCGCAATGGGTGGGGCAAGCGGAAAAAATCAAAACAATAGAGTGCCAGTGTTCCCAATAGACACACTCCACACCCAAGGAACGGCAGGCAAAGAGTACAGTTTGAGCTGCCAAGAGGCATCACTCAGGGGAAATCTGGTGTAGCAGGGGAAATCAGGACTCGCAGAGGAAACCAGGGGACCAGAGGACAGACACGTGTGACTAGGAGGCTGGAGAACGCCTGCCCACCAGCAACCAATCACCCGCTGGCTGCCTGCGCAATTGGGCAGCTAGAGATCACCCGCCCGCCGGTGACAGCCCATTCGCTGATTGCACGACTGGATGGCTGGAGACCGCCCGCCCGCCAGCGACCGGGAGGTGAAACCAACCAGAGACAGTCCAGTCCCACCCCCCCATTCAAACATCCCGGCAAGGAGCCTGGGGCCCGCCATAGCAGACAGGTGACATCACTGGAGCTCAGCTGTCGGAATTCCTTCCAAGTGGAATCCACTTTTGCAGGCATAGTCTACAAACACAAAAGAGAGACAGCAGAGATATATAAAACCAAAACAAATCTATTGAAGAAAGCAGAAACACAGCAATCAAATTGAGCTGAAAAGTAACGTGAACATCATGAAAAAACAAGGGAAAAAAAGGTGTGCAAAAAATGCAGGACAACTAAATTCTAAAGGAGGACCATGAAGCATCAGAAATAGGGATAGGGAAAAAACTCAAGGCATACCTATCTCAGATGGAAAGGAATATTAGAGAAGACATGAGGCAGCAAGTCCAAGCAATAAAAGTATATTTTGAAAATCAAATAAACAAACAAATTCAAATGGCAAAGAATGAGCTTTACCAGGAGATAGAGACATTAAAAAGAAATATCAAACAGTAATCCTAGAAATGCAGGAAACTATAAACCAAATTAAAAACTCAAACGAAGAGTATTACAAATAGACTAGATCAAGTAGAAGTTAGAACGTCAGATAATGAAGACAAAGTTTATCAACTTGAAAAGAATAGAGTAAACACAGAAAAGATGCTTAAATCCCATGAGCAATCTATTCAAGAGATATGGGATGTCATAAAAAAAAAACAAATTTGAGAGTCATTGGGATAGAAAAAGGCATAGAGATTCAAACCAAAGGAATGGACAACATATTAAATGAAATAATTCTAGAAAATTTCCCAGAGATGAAAGATGGAATGGATTGCCAAATCCTGGAAGCCTACAGGACCCCAAGCATTCAAAACTATAATAGACCAACTCCAAGACAAATATTTATGAAGATAGCCAGAACAAGGACATACAGAACAAAGAGAGAATATTAAAAGCTACGAGAGAAAGTAGGCAGGTTACATTCAGGGGTAAACCAATTAAGTTAACGACTGATTTTTTTCATCATAAACTTTGAAAGCAAGAAGATCCTGGAGCAAAGTATTTCAAACGCTCAAAAATAATGGATTCCAACCAAGAATACTGTATCCAGCAAAATTAAGCTTCAGATTTGACAATGAAATTTAAGTCTTTCACGATAAACAAAAGCTAAAAGAATTTACAGCCAGAACACCAGCAGTGCAAAGCATTTTGAGCAAAATACTACAAGAAGAGGATTTGAAAAGTAATGCCTGAAACTAGCAGCAGGAGGTATCTCAGTAAAGGGAGAGGAAAATAACCAAAAAGTAAAAACTAACCAAAATAAATAAATAAATGAATAAATAAATAAATAAATAAACAAACAAACAAACATGACTGGAAGTAGAAATCATATTTCAATTGTAACCTTAAATGTTAATGGCCTAAACTCACCAATCAAGAGACATAAGCTAGTAACCTTGATCAAAAAAAAAAAAATCCAACAATATGCTTCCTTCAGGAGACTCATATGATAGGTAAAGACATACAGAGGCTGAAATTAAAAGTTTGGGAAAAATCATACCACTCACATGACCCTCGGAAGCAAGCAGGAGTGGCCATACTCATATCGAATAAAATCAGCTTCAAACCTACATTAATCAAAAGGGATAAAGAAGGACACTATATACTGTTAAAAGGAACCTTGCACCAACAATGCATAACCATTATCAATTTGTATGCACCAAACAATTGAGCTGCAACACTCATAAAACAAACTCGCCTCAAGTTCAAGAGTCAAATAAACTACAACACAATAATTATGGGTGACTTCAACACACCGCTCTAGCCATTAGACAGATCCTCTAGACAAAAACTGAATAAAGAAACTATAGAATTCAACAGCAAAATCAGTAACCTAGACTTCACCGACATATATAGAATATATCAACCATCAAAAAGTGGATACACGTTCTTCTCAGCAGCACATGGATCCTACTCAAAGATAGACCATATATTATGCCATAGGGCAATTCTTAGTAAATATAAAGTCGTGGAGATAATACCATGCACCATATCTGATCATAATGGAATGAATCTGGAAATCAATGATAAAAGAAGGAAGGAAAAATCCTACATCACATGGAAAATGAACAACATGCTACTGAATGATCAATGGTTTACAGAAGACATAAAGGAGGAGATAAAAAAATTCGTAGAGACAAATGACAATACAGACACAACATACTGGAATCTATGGGACACAATGAAAGCAGTTTTAAGAGGGAAATTCATTTCTTGGAGTTCTTTCCTCAAAAAAAAAAAAAGAAAAATCAGCAAATAAATGAACTCACACTACACCTCAAAAACCTAGAAATGGAAGAGCAAAACAACAGCAAATGTAGTAGAAGACAAGAAATAATTAAAATTAGAGCAGAAATCAACGAAATTGAAACAAAAAAAAATTGAAAATATTGATAAAACTAAAAGTTGGTTCTTTGAAAAAATAAATAAGATTTACAGGCCCTTAGCCATGCTAAGGAAGAGAAGAAAAGAGAGAACTCAAATTACTAACATACGGGATGAAAAAGGCAATATCACAACAGACACTACAGAAATAAGAAGATAATTAGAAAGTATATGGAAACCCTATGTTCCAATAAAATAGATGATAGTGAAGATATCAATAATCTTCTTAAGTCATGCGATCTGCCCAGATTGAGTCAGGAAGACACACACAATTTAAACAGACCAATAACAAAGGAAGAAATAGAAGAAGCCATCAAAATACTACCAACGAAAAAAAGCCATGGACCGGATGGGTATACAGCAGAGATCTACAAAACCTTCAAAAAGGAATTAATACCAATACTTTCCAAGCTATTTCAAGAAATAGAAAAAGAAGGAACTCTTCCAAATTCATTCTATGATGCCAATATCACCCTGATCCCAAAACCAGACAAAGACACTTCAAAGAAAGAAAATTACAGACCAATATCTCTAATAAACTTGGATGCAAAAATTCTCAATAAAATCTTGGTGAATCGAATACAAAAGCATATCAAAATAATTATGCACCATGATCATGTAGGATTCATCCCTGGGATGCAAGGCTGGTTCATTATACGGAAATCAATAAATGCTATTCACCACATCAGTAGACTTAAAGACAACAACCATATGATCGTATTGATAGATTCAGAAAAAACATTCGACAAAGTTCAGCATCCCTTTATGTTGAAAACACTAGAAAAACTAGGGATAACAGGAACTTACCTCAAGATTGTAAAAGCTATATATGCTAAACCTCAGGCTGGCATCATCCTAAATTGAGAAAAGCTGAAGGCATTCCCTCTAAAATCTGTAACAAGAGGGATGCCCTCTATCACCACTTTTATTTAATTCAGTTCTTGAAATACTAGGCATAGCAATTAGAGAGACAAAAGAAATTAAAGGCATAAAACTAGGAAAAGAAGAACTTAAATTATCGCTATTTGCGGATGACATGATAATATATTTAACAGACCCAAAAGGGTCTACAGAGGAACTGCTAGAGTTAATAAATAAATTCAGCAAAGTGGCAAGATGTACAATCAACACGCATAAATCAAAGGCATTCCTGTATATCAGCAGCAAAACTTCTGAAATGGAAATGAGGAAAACCACTCCATTCAAAATATCCTCAAAGGAAATAAGATAATTGGAAAAACAATTAAATAGTTGGGAATCAACCTAACAAAAGAGGTGAAAGATTTATAAATGAAAACTACAGAAACATAAAGAGATAGAAGAAGATCTTAAATATGGAAAAATATACCCAATTCATGGATAGGCAGAAGTAGCATCATCAAAATGGCGATATTACCCAAATTCTCTACAGGTTTAAATTGATGCCAATCAAAATCCCAACGACATTTCTTGTAGAAAAGATAAAGCAATCATGAAATTCATATGGAAAAACAAAAGACCCAGAATAGCAACAGCAATTCTAAGCAGGATGTTTGAATCTGGAGGTATAGCGATACCAGACTTCAAACTGTACTACAAAGCAATAGTAACAAAAACAGCATGGTACTGGTACCAAAACAGGCAGGTGGACCAATGGTACAGAATAGAGGACACAGAAACCATTCCACAAAATTACAACTTTCTTATATTTGATAAAAGGGGCTAAAAACCTGCAATATACGAAGGACAAATGGTGCTAGAAAAATTGGAAATCGATATGCAACAAAATGACACTGAATCCCTTTCTCTCGCCAAGCAAGGAAGTTAACTCAAAATGGATCAAGGAGCTAGATATCAAATCAGAGACACTGCATCTGATAGAAGAAAAAGTTGGCTACGATCTACATTCTGTGGGGTCGGGCTCCAAATTCCTTAATAGAACACCCATAGCCCAAGAGTTAATAACAAGAATAAATTAATGGGACTTACTTAAACTAAAAGTTTTTTTTTTTTTTTTCTCAGCAAGAGAAACAATAAGAGAGGTAAATAGAGAACCTACATCCTGGGAACAAATTTTTACCCCTCTCACTTCAGATAAAGCCCTAATATCCAAAATATACAAAGAACTCAAAAAATTAAAAAGTAAGGTAACAAATAACCCAATCAACAAATGGGCCAAGGACCTGAACAGACATTTCACAGAGGAGGACATACAATCAATCAACAAGTACATGAAAAAATGCTCACAATCTCTAGCAGTCAGAGAAATGCAAATCAAAACCACCCTAGGATACCATCTCATAAGATCGGCAGCCATTAGGAAGTCACACAACAGTAAGTGTTGGTGAGGATGTGGGGAAAAGGGGACACTTGTACACTGCTGGTGGGACTGCAAATTGGTGCAGCCAATTTGGAAAGCAGTATGGAGATTCCTGGGAAAGCTGGGAATGGATCCACCATTTGACCAAGCTATCGCACTTCTTGGACTATTCCCTGAGGATCTTAAAACAGCGTACTATTGGGATACTGCCACATCAATGATCATAGCGGCACAATTCACAACAGCTAGACTGTGGAACCAACTTAGATGCCCTTCAATAGATGAATGGATAAAAAAAAATGTGGAATCTACACACAATGGAGTATTACGCAGCACTAAAAAATTACAAAATCAAAGAATTTGCAGTGAAATGTATGCCATTAGAGCAGAATATGCTAAGCAAAGCTAGCCAATCCTTAAAAAAACAAATGCCAAATGTCTTCTTTGATATAAAGAGAGCAACTAAGAACAGAAAGGGACGAAGAGCATGAGGAAAAGATTAACATTATACAAAGACGTGTGGGGGGAGAGAACAGAAAGCATATGGAAATGGTAGAATACCCTCAATGATACACAAAATTACACATAATAGGTTGTGATGGGAAATGGGGCGGAAATAATGGAGAGAATTAAACAATAGCACCTGAGGTAGAGAGGGAAGATGGGAGGGCAGGGGAGGGGGGATAGTAGGGGATAGGAAAGGTAGAAGAATACAACAGTCACTAATATGCCATTATGTAAAAATGTGAATGTGTAAGCAATGTGTTTCTGCAATTCTTATTTGGGGAAAAAATGGGAGTTCATAAACCAAATGAGAAAAATGTATCAAAGATGATATATCATGAGCTTTGTAATGTTTTGAACAACCAATAAAAATAAATAAATAAATAAAGGTTTAAAATTGAGTGGGAAGAAATCAGCTAAAAAAGGGTTGAGATGCATTCATTTTGCTAAGCAGAAACTTTGTTTTGTGTAGTTGTAACTATCACAAATTTATTTTACCAGAAATTTGGCTTTTGAAAATGCACATAAAATGAGATTAAAGGATAATACACCTACCTTCATGAAAAATTCATAGCATTTCCTATATTTTTCATATTTCATTTTTTTAGTTAATATTTTGTCATGGACCAGGTCTAGCCTTAGGCTATTCTTCCAGAATACTACCTCATCTGACAAGTCCGTACAATGTATTGGATTTTTCTTTTCATCTTTTATTTAATTGTTTCTAGCTAATAATGTGTATTTCTTCTTATCTTTATTTGGACATACATACCCAACTATATCTTTGCATTTTATGTTTTACTGGGGAAGGGACTCATCAAAAGCTCTTTGTTATATGTATTAACAATCAAACATTCAGAGAAGGCAATTATTTTTAATTTTGCATGAAAATAACTTTGTACCATTTTTCTTATAAAGATTTAGAATTATTAATAATGTCCCTGCTGTAATAAGTAACTACTTACAAGAAGAATTAAACAATTGACTTTATATCAATTATGAATATGAAAAGTACTAAAATAAATATTTGGCAATTAATACACAATTGATAGAAATTGAAATCACGAGAAAGCCATTTAAATTGTCAGTGCATATGGTCCTTAAATAATAGGTTTTTTTAAAAAAAATTTTTCTCTAATTCATAAGATATATTATGCCATATTATAGCTTAATGTGATATAAAACCTTAAATTATCACAATGATAATAATAATCCATTGTTCCTTCCTCTACATTCTGTGGCATGCTAGTACTAAAATAAATTGTATTATAACACCAAAAAAAAGCCAAATCATAATATTTCTACAGTAACTGACACGAGTTTAACATCAATGCAAGTAGATTAGATTCCTATGGGACATGATGTGCATTTTGACGTTCATTTTTATTCAACACTGGAACATTACTATTTCTTCAGTTTATGCACATCAGAGGATATATAAATATTTCATCCACAATTTAGCAAATTTATACGCATTTGTTTAACTTCAAATCACTTCCTGCTTCAGAACCCATGTATTCCTCCATGTTTCTTGACTGCTCTTTTCATGAGACTTCTTTCCAAACACATTATTTTCGATTTCCTTTATCATATTTGAAGCAAAACACCCGTCATGATAAACCATAACCCTAATATTACCTTTAAATGTATAAGTGGTTGGAAAGAATGATTGTATATCAATATAAGATTTCTTACTTAGTTACAGATATCAATTCAATCCATTATTTAAAGTGGAACCAGTTATATTATTTATTCACAGTATTGTCTATTCATGTATTATCTCTATATTCATAGGCACAGGGCACACCTCTTTGTACCCCCAATACTAATTTATACGTCTTCAAAATATTGCTCCCAGAAATGGTGGAACAAATACATGTAACCTGATCTACATATACATTTTATCACAGTAATATTCTGAACAGAAAAAGAAAAGTTCTCACTTATGATTGTACCATACCTAAATGGAAAGTGATCCTAGATTACTAAAAACATCCATGTCCAGGTTGCCTAATGATCTCAAATGAAAATCCTATTGGTGACTACATATTTGTTTCTTCCAAAGATTATATATTCAAACTCAACCCTTTGAATACGTATAAAGCTGTCACTCACTTTACACTTTGAATGATTTTGTAATGTGTCTATTGATATCTGCTTTCCTACATATTTTCCCCAGTTCATCATTGTGACTGAATCTTCACATGTGCTATCACTAACATTCACTCTCTAACCGAAACCCTATTGCTAAAAAACTTTGGTCCAAATCCTATATTCACTCTTCTTCCTAAACCTACCTACTGTCTTCCTAATCCTACCGACTATCCCTTTTTGACTGGATGTTCTCTTCTACATTCAATCATCCAAGGTACAAGGTCCTATGCCATTGTATATCGATTTATCTGAGACATCTGTGCAGAATGTAATTCAATGCTAAGTATCCCAATCAAGAACCCAATGACCTTCTGGGCTTCAAATCTTACTTAGATTTCTCTTTTCATTCATATATTTCACCTCTAGATTTTTATAAATATCACAGGTTCCCAATACCATTGTTCATCGAGCAGAATGGTTCCTAATCAAAATTGAAAATGTTATTAACACTAACCATACACTGTTCCCTCAATCTAACTTTACAGAAAAGCAATGACAGTGTTGGTCTTACAATACAGGAATGTATGGGATCTTCCACCTGATGAGAACCTCAAAGGTATGTGCAGAAATGATCCCTGGAGAAGATGTAGGCAGCTATGAAGGACCTGAGAGAGCAAAAGTCATCTTCCATGGAAAACAACCTGGTAGGATGAAGTTTGGTGTCTGAATCAGCCTCTGTCTTCTTAATGTAGAGGAGACGGACCAAACCAGGCCTTTTGGAGAGCTGTTCCTGAGAGCCTATGGATTATATCCCATTCTAACTTATGAAAGGGTCACAGGAAGTAGGGGCAGCCTCCATCTAAAGGGACCATAAGAAGCAACTGCTAAAACAAAGTGGTTGCCAAGGCAGTGACCTCATTCAGTTCCTGAAGGAAGTGACCTCACCTCACTTCCTTGGTGTTGGAACTCTCTGAACTTGGGATCCAGGAAGCCAGGCACCCCGAGCCAGTCCCAGTCCCAGTCCCAGTTGTCTCACTTGTTTGGATTTACCAAGGAGAGGGTCAGTCTTTCTTGGTACCTACTGATTTGAAGATGTTCAAATGCCAGAAGAGCTCTGAAGAGGGGCCTTTCCTGAGAAAGAAGGTAGTGGCTCACCACTGGTTCCTGTCAACTTCACAGAGTTGACCAAGGAGACCAGATCTGAGACAAGACAGGCCATTTCGGAGGAACATAGTATGGCCCAGCAGTCAGAGAACACTCCGAATAGTCACAGACCTACTTGGGGGAAGGAGGTGCCTTTGTGAGTGTGGTTGTGGGTTTGTGGTTTGGTCTCATGTTCTGAGAATAAGTTTTTTCAGATATCAGCTCCGGAGCCCAGGAATTAATTCTCATTGGGGTTAAGGTTCCCCACCAGTGAGATTTGAAATTGGCGCTGGCTGCAGAGTTAACAAGGGCGGGGACTTTTAACGCCACTGCAGAAAAGAAGAAGGTACGAAGAAGAAGTCCTTAGGTGCCATGTTGCGGTTTTTCTCTGGGGTATGGCTGCCATTTATACTTTTCCTAACATTCCTCCCTTTTTGTTTTCTTAGAAAGTGGGGCATTGTTTGTCATTTGTGGCTGCTGCCTGCTGTGTGGGGGTGCTGTGGGGCCTAGAAAGGGAAGTGGACAAATGCTTGGGGGCCAGGTCTGGGGATATCATGGCAGCCAGAAATAAAAGCCAGTGGTATAGATAGCTACTTCAGTAGGGGTAAAGTCTATGAAAGTTCCCTGATGCCACAAGTTGTCGATGGCATGAAACCAGTCCTGCATGGAGGAGATTGTTGGTATCAGCTACTGGTCCTGTAACAGAGACTCTAGGAAATACTGGAAGCGTTGCCTGGTCATGGCGTCACCAGCACTTGAAGAAGATCAGAGCGAATAAAAACAGAATGAAGATAAAAATTAAAGCAAAGGTCAATTTTTGGCAGAAGTTCCATGTTGGGGGACTGACATAGAAGAGGCCAAGGGCCATGAGGAAGCTTAGAAGGTCATAAAGACTCATGAATCCAGGATGGCAGATTAAGAGGTTCTCCAAGCTCGTTGCCTCCTGCTGTCTGATGTACGTTGCATTCCATCGTGCCTGGTAGTGAGCTTCATCACTGAGTGAACTGTTCTCTTGTAGATGTTAGGGGTTCATCGGTCATCAGAGGATGGTAGTGCCTAAGCAAAAGCTGGTTGAAATTTTGATTAGAAATTTTTTGCACTTGGGTTTGAAGGAACTTCATTATGCATGGCAAGAGAGCAAAAAAAGGGAGCATCCCAATAAGGGGCCCCAAGATAGGTAGTAAGTACATGGCAAGATAGGATTGGAAGAACCCTGTTATGGGATTGGAGGAGCTAGGTTTGAGCAATTTGGTCAATAATTTCTGCAATTTAACAACATTTTTTTCTATCAGCCCAGATTCATTAACATAAGAGCAACATTCCTCTCTGAGGAATAGGCATGTACCCACTTTTTCTGCAGTGAGAAGATCAATTGCCCTTTGGTTCTGTAAAGCCACTTGTGCCAATGAAGTAACCTGGCGCTGCAAGGAGCCCAGAGACTCAGCAGTGGTATCGAGTGCTTCCTGCAGTTTTTGTTGCAGGTCTTTGAATGCCCATAGAGCATGACCTATAGCTCCACCAGAGAGTCCGAGACCCGCCACTGAGGTTGTTAAAGTGAGGCCTACCAGAACCGGCAGAAAGACTGCCCTACGTGTTCAGGAAGGTAGGGCCAACTGTCGGAATTCGGTGGGAGTATACAAAGACAGCTGAGAAACTACAGTAACCAAGAAACAGGTGCCAGAGACATTGATCGTTGAGGTACTTAAAGACCCATTATACCAGAGGAATTGTCCAGGTTGCATAAATGCAGGGCTCGATTGGGTGCTTAAGCTCAAGGAACAAATGGGTAAAGGATTCATTATTGGCAGGTGGAAACAGATGAAAGCAAATAAAGTATTGGTGAAATAACTTTCCCACAGTGGGATACGTGTCACATGTAGGGGTTGTCCTTTCTTAGAGAAATTGTAGGTTTTTGCTGAAATATTTCCTGCCGCTAATGGGACTAAGTGAAGCACAGAGAAAGCACTGAGAAGGAGGCACAGAAAGAGGGGTGGAGTTTAATAATCGAAGAGATTGGTGTAACAAATTGAGGCATGTGTCAGGGGGACCTGAGGGGGTTGAAGGGTCTGAATCCTTTGTGGATGAGCTATGGATAAGATCTAAAAGTTTTGATTCTGACTCCTTAATGTGCTCGACTACCTGGATGGTTGCCTTAGGTGGCATAATCAGGGTGCGGCCAACTGTCATCCACCCTGTGGGTCTGGCTGAGGTTGTCCGAGAATAGACAGCAAACTCAACATAGTCCCAACGTTTGGCCTTGGGGTCAGGTATATCTAAAGTATACCATCCATTGTTATCAGATAAAGAGACTTTATCCCACTTTAGGTAACTAGAAGTCCACACTTTAGGGTAACCAAGTGAGTGGTAAGAATAGCTACCATGTTCATCATGGAACCTGCATGACCAATAGGGGCACCCATTATATATCTCAGGCCACCAATGACAATAGTCTTTTGTTTGATCAAAAAGGAAGCAAATGAAAAGCCAGTTCCAGCTACCAGGGACGAAGGTCCTTGAAGGTGACAATTTTAGGGAAATAGAGGTGCAGTTGTGGATGAAGCAAGTAGTTGCATCCACTGCACGGACCTTCTACATGCCATGTTCTGAGTATCGTTCCTGAAGAGTGAATAAATACATGGTAGGAGAAGAGGGTAAAGACCAGTCCCGATAGAGCACAGAAAATAAGCAGAGCACAAAAAACAAGCAGTTACAGAAGATTAGGGTGTTGAGAGAGCCCATTGTGACTTTTTAAAGAGGAATTGGGCTGCATGGAACACCGTGTGAGCCGCAACTTAAATGGGTGAGATGAGTGTGGAGAGCAGGAGTTAATGGGAGGTTCAGGAGGTGATTCTTGGAGTTCCTCTGGGTTGGTCCTGTCGTCAGGAGGTGGGGCCTCCTGGTGATATGGCTTCAACCTAGAAATGTGAATCCAGGGAGTTAGACTGTTGTCTGGTAAGGAGAGTTTGGCGGCAGTGGGGGTACAGAGAATGACAGGATAGGGGCCTTCCCATTTTGGGGCAAGAGTCCCTTTCTCCTCTGGGGTATTATAATATACTAGACTCCCAGGTGTTAAGGGAGGAGTGTTTGGAGAGGACACTGGGTCCGGATGAAGCCAGTCCTGATATTTCCAGAGTTCCGAGCGGAGATGATACAAAAGAGGCAAAGACAAATCTCGGTTGAGAGGTCCTTGTGAAATGACCAACCCAGGAGGTATAAGAGGTCTTCCATACATTATCTCAAAGGGAGACAGTAAAGATGGTTTTTAGGGAGAGCTCTGATTCGAAGCAAATCCAAGGGAAGGAGTTTGACCCAGTCTAAGTTTAATTCCATTGTCAATTTGGTAAGGACTTCCTTTAGAGTACAATTTACCTTTTCCACTTTCCCTGAAGCTTGGGGATAATATGGACAGTGGAAATGCCACTTGAAGGAGAGGGCTTGAGAGACCTTTTGTGTGATTCTAGAAATAAACTCAGGGCCATTGTCATATTGTAGAGAAGTGGGCATACCAAACCTGGGGATGATGTTTGTCAGTAAGATTAAAGCTACAGTGGAAGCCGTTTTATTGGAAGTGGGAAATGCCCCAATCCAACCAGAGACAGTGTCCACAAAGACAAGGAGGTATTTAGTGCGCCATACTGTGAGCATGTTGGTGAAGTCTACCTGCCAGTCAGCAGTGGGAATGTGTCCCCGGGCTTGGTGGGAAGGAAAAGGTTTGGGCCTTAAAGGAGTATAAGTGTTGGTCCACTGACAGATCTGACAATTAGAGGCTATATTCTGTAGCATGGCTTTGTCAGAGAGGGTGAGCAAGAAGAAGCTCTGTAAAAAGAGCGTCAAAGACTGAGAATTGGAAAGGAATAGAGTATGAAGGAACTTGAAGAGATCCTTGTTCTTACTGGAAGAAGTAGGGGCTTCAGATGAGCTGTCTAAAGTGGCCATTATATGTCCCCCAGGGGGTCCATCATTGGAAGTGGTAGCAGCCATTTGTTCCGCCTGGTCAGCTTTGGAATTGCCCTCAGTGATAAGAGAGACGTCCTTCTAATTAGACCTACAATGGACAACTCCCACCTGGGTGGGTAAGTGGGAGGCCTTTATCAGATTGGTTATAAGAGCCGAATTAGTGATCACATTACCTTTGGTGGTAAGTAGGCCTCGCTCCTTTCATATTGCAGCATGGGATAAGATATGGAAGACATATTTTGAATCAGTATAAAGGGTTAGGGATTTGCCTTGTGATAGAAGGCAGGCACGAGTGGCTACTATAAGTTCAGACTGCTGGTTGGTAGTTCCTGAAGGCAGAGCTTTGGCCTCTATAATCTCAGTGGCTGAAACTACACTGTATCCAAAGTAATGAGTGCAATTCTGCCTAAAGGAACTGCCATCAGTAAACCAGATAAGGTCAGGCTTGGCTAGTAGTCTCTCAGAAATGGAAGAATGACAGGGGAGGAAATCATCTAAGGTTTCCAACCAATTATGAGTTGGTGTGTTAGACGTGGGAGTCATTGAGAGCAGTGAAGCAGGGTTCTGTGCAGAGCAGGGGAGGAAAGTAATATTAGGGTTTTCCAGAAAGGAAGTGAGGAGTGACAGAACTCTGGATGGAGGAAGGGTTTGAAAGCCCTTATAAGCTAAAAGATCCTTCAAGTGATGTGGGGAGTGGATAGTTAAAGGGGCCCCAAAAGTAAGCTTAGAGGCTTCTTTGTGTAAAATTTGTCCAGCAGCCAGAGCTCTTAAGCAAGGGGCCCACTCACGGATGGTAGGGTCAATTTGCTTGGACAAATATGCCACAGGTGCAAATGTAGGCCCATAGTTTTGACCTAAGACCCCAAGTTCTTGCCTCCCTTTTTCATGGACATATACATGAAATGGTATTGAAAGATCAGGAAGGTGAAGGGCAAGTGCCTTTAAGACAAGTTGCTGAAGCCTGCGCAAGTGGTAGTTTGGGGAGGAGGCAAGAGATTCACTAGGGGGTCCCTTTGCTAGTTCATACAGGATTTGTATAGAAGAGAATAATTTGGGATCCAGGCCCTAAAATAACCTGCTAGTTTTAGGAATGATAGTATTTTGGCTTTTGTATGGGGCACTGGAAGATCAGAGAGGAGTTGCCTCCTATCCAGTGTTATTTCCTTTTTTCTGGGTGTAAGGCAAAAACCAAGAAAGGTGACAGAAGACTGGGAAACCTGGGCCTTGTGGGGAGACTTCCTATTTCCCTTGTCTGCTAGGAAATTAAGAAGCTGAGCAGTGTGGGATTGAGAGTGTTCCCAGAGGGACTACATAGAAGAAGGTCATCGACATATTGAAGGAGAGTAGAGTCAGGACAGGTCGGGTGAAAGGATGTGAGGTCCTGGGCAAGAACTTGGCCAAAGAGATGGGTGCTATCCCCGAATCCCTGTGGGAGGACAGTCCAGGTAAGCTGATGAGAATGGCGGGTGTGAGAGTCAGTGCAAGTAAAAGCAAAGATATCCTGAGATTCTGAGAACAAGGGGATAGAAAAGAATGCATGTTTCAAATTTAGAACCAAGAAGTGGGTAGTAGTGGCAGGGATCTGAGAGAGGAGGGTGTAAGGGTTGGACACTAGCGGGTGGATGGGGACCACAGAGGAGTAGACAAGGGGAAGGTCTAGAACCAGCCTGTAGGACACGTTAGGTTTCTTAACTGCCAGAATGGGGGTGTTGAAAGGAGAGTGTGTAGGCCTAAGATACCCCTTTCATTATAAATCCTGGATGATGGCTTCTAATCCGAGGAAGGCTGTGGTTGTGAGTGGATATCATGGTTGACTAATATATCTTGAAGGGTCCAGTAAGACAATATGAATAGGAATGCATTTAGCCATAAAGTGTGTAGTTGTGTCCCAAAACTCAGGGTTAACTGGTTTAGATAGTCGTGGGAGAGTGCATGAAGGAGGTGTATCTGCCCCTAGGAACATCATGAGGAAATGAGAGGTAGGAGAGGTGTGGGGTGATATGTGAATGGTGACTTTTAATAGTGAGAGTATGTCCCTTTCCAGAAGGGGAATGGGGCAATGGCTCATAATGAGAAAGGAGTGAGTGAAGGACAAAAGGGATTTTGAGGGAAAATATGTTTACCTCCTACCACGACAATAGGATTTTTTGAGGGTGTGGTAGAACCCCAATACTCCCTCAAGACCGAAAAAGTGGCACCAGTATCCAAAAGGAAGGCAATGAAGCGTCCATCCACCAGGAAGGTGACCCTAGGTTCTTGATTCTTGATGGTAATAGTTTGGAGGGAAGGCCCAGGGCTCCATCATTTCTCCTCTGCCAAGCCCAGGAGAGGCTGGGGTTGCCGGGTGGCTGACCAACCTCCCTTCCGGGTTGTTGGGCAGTCTGCCCCCCAGTGTCTCCTTTGATGGCATGTTGGGCAGGGGTTGTAGGGTGTTCTCGGCGAAGGACAATCCTTACCACATTTGAAGCAAGCTCCAGGGGGTGTCACATTGGGACGGAGTGGTGATGGCCTTCTCTGAATGACCTGGGCCAACATTTGGAATTTGGCATTTTCAGCTCTCTGCCTACGGCATTCACTTTCATCCTCTCTACCATGAAAAACCTTTAAAGAGACAGCGAGGATTTTGGTCTGAGGAGTAGCAGGGCCCTGTTCAAGCTTTTTAAGCTTGGCTTTAATGTCAGAGTATTTTTGGGCCAGAACATATGTCATTAAGAGATGACGGCCATCAGGGGTTTCTGGGTCGAGTTATGTGCCGTGTTGAAGGGCCTTGGTTAGTCTATCCAGGAATTCTGAAGGTGTTTCCTCCTTCCTTTGAATGACCTCCTGCACCTTTTTAAAGTTAACAGCCTTGTGGGTCGCCTTTTTCAGGCCCGCCAAGAGGCAGGATGTAAAAAGGTCATGAGTCTGTAAGCCTTCAGGGGTGTTGTAATCCCATAGGGTTCCTGCTCTGGGACAGCATGAGAGCCCGTGGGGTGGTCAGGATTGGTCCTATGATTTTCATCAGCATGGGCTTGGGCTAGCTCCCAGACCCATTGCCTTTCCTCGGGGAGAAGTGTATTCGCCAAGAGCATGTATATGTCATGATGAGTGAGGCTATATGCTTGCAGGACCCATTGAAACTCCCGAATGTAAGTGGTGGGTTTAGTGGTGATTGAGCCTAACTTGCTCTCTAGCTGAGTAATGTCTGACCTGGAGAAGGGCACGTGGACTCTGATGACACCCTCGGGACCAGCTACCTCACGAAGGGGTGCGATTGTCATAGGGGTGGGAAGGAGTCCTTTAGACCTGGTAAAAGGAGGACTGAGAGAGGAAGGCGGAGGACAGGAAGGAGAGGGAGGGGAAGGGAGTGTCTCTTTGGAAGAGGAGGAAGTGGAGCAGGCAGAAGAGGACGGAGGGGAGGGGGATAAAATGGAAGGCTGAGGATCCATGGAATCAGGCAGAGGATGAGGAGGGTATTGCAGAAGAAAAGGGGCAGATGGGGCTGGGGAGAAGGTGGGGGTTCATCTGCTGGGTTGAATGAGGAAGAATCTGTGAAGTCAGAAGTAGAAGTAGGGAAAGAGAGGGGATTGCAAGCAAGGAGGACCTGAGGGGGAGGGCAGGAGGAGCAGAGACAAGGTGCTGTGTGGGAAGGCTAATACCTTCAATGCAGGGAATCTCCCTCCACTTTTCCAGACGCTGGCAGTAGTTAAAAAGGTCCAAGGGGAGGTTTGGATCTAAGGAGCCTTCTGGAGGCCAATGATTGCCATTATCCAGTGGATATGGAGGCCAATCTTGGGTACAGAATTTAATTAAAAGTTTGGGCTTGATGTCTGGTGTGAGGGAGAGTGTGGCCAGATTTTTTATTAAACATTTGAGAGGTGAGGCTTCAGGTACAGATGAAGAGGTGCCCATTGTCACAGGGAGAGATGGAAGAGAGAGAGAGAGAGAGAGAGAGAGAGAGAGAGAGAGAGAGAGAATAAGAGTAAGCGAGAGAGACAAAGAGAAAACCCGAGCTGGAACGGCTTCCAGGAAATTCAGGGCGAATGGGGGTCACGTGGGTGTCCCCAAAATGACCAGCTGTCGCGAGGAAATACAGAGGGTACTACCTGGTCGTCACCAGTGAAGTGCAATCTGGAAGACCCAATGGGTTTGGAGCCATGGGCAACCTGACTTCAGGAAAGTTTTCCAACGCAGCTGAAGGAGTCAGTAATGAAAACAGAACTCCAGCTCCAGCAGAATGCAGTTCTAGGACGGGAGTTCAGTTTTCCCTGAGCAGAGAGGCAGCTTCAGCCAGACACAGCAGCCCTGCAGGAAACAGCAAATCTAGCCGGCAGCAGCAGTGGCAGCAAAGGAGGAAAAACCACAGAGCCTCTCGTGTAAACTCAGAACCCTCATGCCCCAAAGGGAAACGGATCACTAGAGGGTCCACTGTGACCAGTAAAGGTCTTGGTGGGAGGAATTCCCTCTCCCCTACCGGGCGTCTAGAGTGTGCTGGACGATCAGGGTCACAAAACTAGCGGTAGCCCGAAGGAAGTTGGCGAGCCGGGGTCAGGGGAGGCTTACATACATCAGATCAGTGGTGAGTGCAGGAAGCTAGCGTCTGAAAAGAGAGGACCAGGATGGAGTGTCTGGGCGGAACAGGGAACGGGGCTCTTGTTGGAAAGAGCTCACCTGTATCCTCAAACGGGGCACCAGAATGAAAGAACTCCCCACTCAAAGGCACTTTGCTGGGAGAATTCCAATTTTATTGCAAAAAGCTGTGTGCTTATATAGAACTAAGGAAGAGATGAAAGGACTTAGATAAATGGCAGGCAACCCGTTTATTGGCAAGTTCTTTCAGATATCAGCTCCGGAGCCCAGGAGTTAGTTCTCATTGGGGCTAAGGTTCCCCGCCAGCGAGATTTGAAATTGGCACCAGTGGGAGAGTTCACCCGGGCGGGAACTTTTCGCGCCACTTCAGAAAAGAAGAAGGTAGGAAGAAGAAGTCCTTAGGCGCCATGTTGGGGTTTTTCTCTGGGGTATGGCTGCCGTTTATACTTTTTCCAACAATGAGTATACCAGACAGTGCCTTGATTGACTGGTTTTCATTAAAATGGTGTTTAACAGAGATGCCAGAAAGTTGGATCCTGCTGAGTAGTGGGCCTAGAGCAATGGTGGGCAGGTGTGTGATAAAACATCTGTGGTGGGGCCATGTGGATCTGCCATTGGCTTCCAAATGGCTTGTCACTGACATGGTCAAACCAGCAGACCCTTATATGTAAAGGCATCTTGTTATATGGAGAGGTTTCAGGACGCTGTTCAAAATCAGGTTGCTATAGTCAAGGGGGCAAGCTATGTGGGATAGAAGCCTGGTTCTTGTATTCTCCTGCAGACCCTGACTCACCACACGTGACAGAACTCCCTCCTGTACTGTGTTCCATTTAAACTCCTTGTATTTCGTGAAGCAAGTACCAAACTTCCAGTGCAGCAGCAAAAAACACCACGAAAATAGAGGATGACCATATGGCTTCACAGTCCACATGGGGAGACATTTAGCCCCCAGGGGCCACAGTTTACCTACAAAGGGAGAATTCAGCAATGCTGCCTCATGTTCATTGGGAAAAAAAGAAACAATGTCCACCAGGTCACATAGATGCAGACCCAGCTTTTATGGTCTCACTAGAAAGGAAGCTAAAGCTCCTGACAACAACATATATTTCAAGTGCCCAACCTCACAGAGAGTTTACCAAGAAGTCTCTAGGCCAGCAGAATTCCATTTTTGTGGAGTGTTTACCCTGTCCCTTACTTTTGAAAACTCCTCTACCACTTCCAAGATTGTGAACTCCTGATTGTTTTCCATTCCAGATATGTATTCACGGAATTTCTAACTCTTTTCCTCTAATTGTTTCTTACTTGGGGCGAAGGTATTGTCAAGACATTGTTCTGCATAAGAGTGGGAAGATTTTTGTGTAGCACATATTTACATACACATTGGATACATATTGCAATTTTTCATTCGAAATACTGAAACTCTGACACTAACCCATACCCTACTAGACTCTGACTACTAATCCTAATATGATGGAGAAAAATAACCCAAACAGAATAGAAATACAAGCAGTTCAGAGGAGGCATGGTGAATAGTTGGTCTTGCCTTTTGCATGATATAGGGTAGGAGTTATAAATCTTGTCAATTTTTTTCTTGAAATTGTTCTCCATGTGTTTTTAAAGTTAACACACATGTGAATTCCTGTCTCCCATTTTCTGTAGCCAATTCAGCACATGTATTTTTATATGCACATACAAAATCCTACCTGGAATACACGTACATTTTTGTGAGGTGGCTAACTTGGCAGATACAAAGTATGAGAAGAAATCACTCCTCCTAAATGCTTTTGGAACTGAAAATTCAAACTATGAGTGAGCTTTTTAGTTGAGCAACATTATACATGAATCCATGTTCAGTAAAATTAATATTTTTGGATCTGTGGATGATATATATTTCATGATGAATTTTGATTGGCATATATTTTCTACTTTCCAATGTATTTGTGTGTGTGTGTGTGTATATATATATATATATATATATATATATATATAATATATATATACACTCTAGATTTTTCAAAATATGAAATACATGTGTCTTATTATACACTCCCTAAATTCACTAATGTTCATGTATGTGGTTTCATAATCAACTTTTCATAAGATTATTTTCAGAAACATTCATCCACCTGAAATACATATTTGTTTTCTAGTACTGAAAACTTACTTCAGTGAATGGTGCAAACAAATCCTTATATTTCTACAGTAACTGACCCACTTTAACATCAATGCTAGTAGATTCCTATGGGACATAATGTGTATTTTGACGTTCAATTTTATTCAACACTGGTACATTTCTATTTCTTCAGTTTTTGTACATCATAAAATGTACATTTCATCCACAAGTTCACAAATTTAAAGATATTTGTAACACATTCAATCACTTCCTGCTTCAGAACACATATATTCCTACTTGTTTTTGACTGCTCATTTCATGAGACTTCTTTCCAAACACATTATTTTCGATTTCCATAATCAATTTTGAAGCAAAACTCACACAGAATTTATGATAAACTACAACCCTAATATTACCATTAGATGTATAACTGGTTGGAATGAATGTATGTATATCAATATAAGATTTGCTATGTATTTTGAGATATTAATTTATTCCAATTTGTAAAGTTGGAACAAGTTATATTATTTATTCACAGTATGGTCTATTCAATCATTCTCTCTATATTCATACACACATGGTACACCTATTTGTGCCCCCAATACTAATTTATACCTCTTCAAAATATTGCTCGCAGAAATGGTGCAAGAAATACTCATGTCACCTGATCTACATATACATTTTATCACAGTAATATTCTGGCAACAAAATGCAAAGTCACACTTACGATTGTACCAAAGCCTAAATGGAATATGAGTATGGATTATAAAAATCACCCGTGTCCAGGTTGGCTAATGCTCTCAAATGTCAATCCTATTGGTGACTACATATGTGTTTCTTCCTAAGATTATATATTCAACTTCAAGCCTGCTGAAAATGTCTAATCCAATCAATCACTTTATCATTTGCGTGATTTCCTATGTCTCTATTGATATCTGCTTTCCTACATATTTTCCCCAATTCATCATTGTGACCAACTCTTCACATGTGCTGACATTTACATTTTCTCTCTACCTGAAACCCTATTGCTAAAGAACTTTGTTTTTCAAATCCTATACTCACTCTTTTTTTCTAATTCTACCAACTATCTTCCTAATCCTACCAACTATCCTTTTTAGACTGGATGTTCTCTTCGACATTCAATCATCCAAGTACAAGGTCCTATACCATTGTGTATAGATTTATCTGAGACACATGTGCAGAACATAATTCAAAGCTAAGTATCCCAATCAAGGATCCAATGCCCTTCTGGGCTTCAAATCTTACCTAGATTTCTGTTTTCATACATATATTTCACCTCTATATATACTTACAAATATTGCAGGTTCCCAATACCATTATTCACCCAGCAGAATGATTCCTAACCCAAATCAAACATGTTATTAACCCTAACCATACTCTTTGCCCTCCATCTAACTTTACAGAAGAGCAGGGACAGAGTTGGTCTTACAATACAGGAGCATAAGAGATCTTCCACCTGCTGAGAACCTCAAAGGTCCATGCAGAAATGAACCCTGGGGAAGATAGAGGAAGCTATGAAGGACCTGAGAGAGCAAAAGTCATCTTCCACGACAAACAACCTCGTCAGGATGAATTAGTGTGTCTGAAGCAATCTCTCTCTTCTTAATGTAGAGAAGATGGACCAAACCAGGCCTGTGTGGAGAGCTGCTTCCGGGTGCTATGTTTGATATACCATTCTAACTTGTGAAAGTGTCACAGGAAGTAGGGGCAGCCTCCATCTATTGGGACACTTGGAAGCAAATGTTAGGAAAAAGTGATTGCCTAGGCAGTGACCTCATTCAGTTCCAGAAGGAAGTGACCTACATCACTTTCTTGGTGATGGAACTCTCTGAACTTGGGATCCAAAAAGCCAGGCACCCAGAGGCAGTCCCAGTCCCAGTCCCAGTGGTCTCACATGATTGGATTTACCAAGGACAGAGTCAGTCTTTCTTGGTAACTACTGATGTGAAGATGGCCAAATGCCAAGAGAGCTCTGAAGAGGGGCCTTTCCTGAGAAAGCAGGTAGTGGCTCACCACTGGCACCTGACAACTTCACATTGTTGGCAAGGAGACCAGATCTGAGATAGGATAGCCCATTTTGGGGGAACATAGTATGGCCCATCAGTCAGAGGACACTCCGGATAGTTACAGACCTACTTGGGGGAAGGCGGTGACTTTGTGGGTGTGCGTGTGAGTTTGTGGTTTTGTCTCATGATCTGGGAATAGGTAGGAAAGTCGCTTTGTTTGGTTTGGATTGGATCATTTCTAGTAAGTCTTTTGATAAGGCGAGTGTTTTTATGTCTGTTTATCCCACTGTGTCTGTGGTTGTAGATATTAGAAAAGAGAATGCATCAATGGATGTTTCCTGTCTTGTAGAAAGCTTCACAGCATTCATCCTGCCCAATTTATATATGGACTGTGGCTTGCCTTATAGATGGGCAACAACTACTATCTTCCTAAGTTCCTGTTTTCTTCTTGAATTCGGGCCACTCTCCAGAATAGGCTCATGGTTTGGTGTCCACAATATGTACCACCTCCAGGCTCTGTGACATGGCCACGTACTGGATAGCTGAAGGGAATGGGATCATCTCAGAAAACTCAGATATCATTCGAGAAACCCTGCTTTGGGCCATTTGCTTACCTATTGTTCTGTTGCCCTGAATGTCAGAAACGTCTTTGTCTCTGTCCACCCCTTTGTGAAGCCTGAAAAAATGGTTTTCAATGGAAATTAATGGGCATCACCTGTAGCTCTTTGCTTAATTGCTTTGGAAAGGGATGTGTCTGCATCAGACTCGTGGCAATGTGTGAGGCTGTTGCATAGATTCTCAGAACCTGATGGATCTAAAGAAAGATTACATGTGTGCTTCCAAAACCAAAATGGCCAAAAAAGCAGTCATTGTGGACGAAGTCTCTCGCCTTCCTCTGTAAGGTTCCTGACCTCCATCAATTGAAAATAGGGATCCTGTGTGTCAAATGAGTTCTTCAAACCCTGCAGAAGATAGCCCATAGGTGCTTGGGTTTTCTCATGATTCCAATTCACATAAAGAATATATACCCGAGAGTCAGTAGGCCTCAAATTCGGGAAGCAGAGCAGTATTTATGGCAGGCCTATTTGATCACTCCTGGTTCTCAGGAAGGGTGTCCAGGCAACCCTGACTTTAGGCAAATGAGGGGCAAGGGAGGTTATTTTGTACACTGTCTTGGACTGATCCCCTCATGGAAACCTCGAACCACAGGTTATGATGAGTGTCTATATGGAAGAAGATGAGGGCCTTGTGGGAGTGCTTTGGTTTTAATTGTGGTCATTTGTGTGGCGGTTGGAAGTGATGACTGGGTCTACCTGGGCTTGAACTCTGGTGTGATTCCCCTTAAAGTCTGAGTTCTGGAACTGATCTCAGAGAAATATTGCCATGAACTGTGTTCAGATTTTAGGAGGCCACGCATGGGATTCGCCCTTGGAAACTGAGATCAAGGACAGGGTGGCTTTCCACAGAGCCTTGGAATCTCAGCTAGGATATCACATGATTTTATTCTGAAAGATTTGGCAGCCATAGTTGAGAATCAGAACACCCTTGGACGTCACATTGAAGACCTCAATGGGCCTGGCTTCATGTGACCTTTTGAAGACTCTATGGGAAGACTTGCCTGTGAGAGTTCTCCAGAGCGTTCATTGAAATGAGCTTCCTCACCATTTAATGGTTCCTGAATGAACTGAAACCCACAGTGTCTCCAACTTCATCCATGAAAAGTGGCTAGATAAATACAATGAAATTTTTGAAATTCCAATAATCAGGTGGCACTAGAGAACCTTTGGATGTCTTGTTGCTGATCATTAGTGTACAAGAGAATGCCATGATTGACCGGGTTTCATGAAAATGGTGTAGAACAAAGATGCCAGTAAGTTGGAGCCTGCTGAGTAGTGGGCCTATTGCAGTGGTGGGCAGGTGTGTGATAATACATCTGTGGTGTGGCCATGAGGATTTGCCATTGCCTTCCAAATGGCTTGTGACTGACATTGTGCATCCAGCAGAACCTTCTATGTAAAGGCATCTTGTTACATGGAGAGGTTCCAGGGCAAAGTTCAGAGTCAGATTTCTATGTACAAGGGGGCAAGCTCTGTGAGATAGAACCTGGTTGTTGCATTCTCCTGCGGACCCTGACCCACCACAAGTGACAGAACTCCCTCCAAAACTGGGTCCCAGTTGAACTCTTTGTATTTCATGAAGCAAATACCAAACACCCAGTGCAGCAGCACGAAACACCACGAAAAGTGGAGGATGAAAAAATGGCTTCACAGTCCACACGGGGAGACACTTAGCACCCAGTGGCCACAGTTTACCTACAAAGAGAAAATTCAGCACTGCTGCCTTATGTTCATTAGAATACAAGAAACCATGTCCTCCAGGTCACATAGATTCAAACCCATCTTTGATGGTCTCACTAGAAAGGAAGCTAAAGCTCCTTACAACAACATATATTTCAAGTGCCCAACCTCAGAGGAAGTTCCTCAAGAAGTCTTTAGGCTATCAGAGCTCCATGTTTTTGGAGTGTTAATTGTTAGACCACGACTCAAGAAAAGACCACTGACTCTAATTAAAATCATATTAAATTAATCTTATTATTTCTACCTTTCATGCTGCCTCCCCTCCCAAAACAGCCGGAACAAGACAGCAACCCCAGCTTTCCTACAGCCCAGCTTTATAGCCCAGAAAGTTACACAAAAGGGGTGTTACAGATAAGAGAACTCTGACAAGCATCACACTAATGGTAGTTTAGGTTTTTTTTGCTGTCCCTACATCATAATTCAGAGGACCATTAGAGCCTCAGAGAGGGATGTTGTCTGGCCAGAGAAGGCAAATATTTATGATGTGTCACTAAAGTTTCAGAGAGGGCTGCTATCTGATCAGAGAGCCGGGCATGCGTGAGTTCAAGGCACGGGCAGGCATTTCAAGCAGGTTCAGAATTTGCAGTAATTTATGGTAAAGCCAAAATTACCTTTTCATGGCTTTGTGGCAAGATGGCTCTCAATTTTAATAAAAGATCAGGTTGGGTCTATCATTTCCCCCTTTTCTGTGTGTCCCTTTCAAATCTTTAATAGATTAGGGGAAGAGCACTGAGGAAATTTTAATCCCTCAGGTAAGATTCTCCAAATTTTTAGAACTTACCCAAAACCGATCTCCCTGATTTTACCAGACTTAATTAATTACTTATATTGATAGTCTACTAATCTTTCTCTCCATTGTTGTAAGAAGAGTGGCGTCAATCATTATTTCTTCTTCTAACCTGAGACAGGGTGAAGTGAGTGGGCATGGCGTGAGGGACATGAGTTGCCTTTTATAAGTCAGTTGGGGGACATGAGTTGCCTTTTAGAAGTCATTTCGGATTGAAGTCTGGTTGGGGAAGAACAGGTTGTAAAGTCATCTGGGGATGGCTTCTTCTATGAGAGAAACAAAAACCATGAGTACTGAATAAATGTTGCAGCAGCCGGAACATGTTACTGTATAGAAGTTCCCTCACCAGTCTTTAATATCCCCAGTTATCAGGACTATCAAATTAATATTTAACTTTTAGTGTTACAGTTGTCCTTCCCCATAAGATACAGTTTAACAATGTAATGTCATCTGATCTTGTAAAATCCTTTTTCTAGTATGACCTCTGCGTCTAATAGAGAAACCTTTAATTCTGTTACTCAGGGCTGGATAATTGTACTAGCAAACACCAAGCCTACCTGTGTTGGTTAGGAATATCTGCAGGCCTTAAATTAAAAATTTCTGCCTGTGGCAGCTCTTCTTGATAGTCTCTTTTTATAAGTATCAGGCATTCCTGTCTGAGAATCCTTCTTTGTAGCCTCCAGTCTTACTTATTTTGGGAGGCTAAAATAAAGTGCATACCTTAAAATAATAATAATAATATTATTATTATTATTATTATTATTATTATTATTATTATTATTATTTAAAATGCCCAGGAATGGCTGTATTTTGGTCTTAACTGTCTTTCGAAAGTGTTTAAGGTGAAGCAGTCAAACGGACTTTTGTTTCTATCTATTGTTAACAGTCAGCTGAACTTTATGGGAGTCAATTCTGGAAAAATGAGAGCACATTTTCAATTCTGCTAGTGCCATTTGCGCTAGGTGGGTCCAGGTCTTTCTTGACCATTTGGCTTCCCTCAGAAGCATCAGGGATATCTCCTTTCTCTGATGACTCTCCTCTTCATAACAAATGCACTGATTGGCTTTCTGTTCTCCAGTGGTCTCATTAATCTACCTGATCAGGAGGTTATATGGCTCAGAGTCGCAAAGCTCTTTAGAGAAGTCCCCTGTTCCCTGGATTCAGATTGACTCAGAGGGTAAGAGCCAAATATTGGTTTTCTTGGCCCTTTTCATTTAACTTTAATTTTAAATCCTAATCTTAAACATCCAGCAAATTAATTTTAACAGCCTTATATTAAGAGTACTGGACTTTAATGTCTATAACTTTATAATTATCTTTTTATTAATTGGGATCTGTATTATTCTGTCTGTATTGTAGGTGATGACTTATTATCTTGAATAAACCCATGTTGTGTTCTTAAAGCAACACATTTGTAAAACACTAACAGGGAATCTTTAGATAACTTATAAGAAAATTTCAACTAAAATTAACAAAAGTAAAAATACTTAGTTCGTGTAATAGCTACCCTAAATTTTTTGGCTGAGTATTACATTATATCCCCTGTTTGAGATCCTAGGAATCTTGACATTTTTTATGTTTTTAACATAACTTTAAAGAAATATTATCTGACGTACTTGTTTCATAGTCATTCTCACATATAGTAAGATAGGACACACAGCCTTATCTCATTTAAGGCAGGGCTCTTTATAAATCTTAAGCATTTTAGTTCTAAAGCTGATCTTTATTTTTTTTTTGTTTGGGGGTCTGGGAAGATCTACTCCTTAAGAAACTAATAGTTCATACTCAGGATTGGTTTTTGGTAGGAAAAATTATGATAAACATGGATTATTAGAATTACTTTATAATTTGGAAGGGTTTCTAGAAAACAGTATACCAGATCTGTAAGTTTCTATGTGAGGAGCCTCTAGGTCATTGTGGTGTTTGTGAACTTCCATTTTAGTGTACTGTGGCCAAGGTCAAAATGTACAGACAGTGAAGGTGTAACCCATCAACTTCATCTTCAGACACTTGCAAAATAGTTCCCAATTTCAGGTTTGGCTCTATGAGCAAGTGAATGTGCAGGTTGAGGGCTCAATCATTGGTTTTAAGAAGTATATGAACCTCTCATCAGATGATGCAGAAGAAATTGATTTAAAACAAAGTAAAGAACAGAACTGGGTCACTGTATACCAAAAGGAGATAATATTACTCTGCTACCAAGTGTCTCTAACTAGAAATAGTAAATGAAGTCATGAATTATTGAGAGGGCAGTCTTGTTTTTTTAGGTGTTTTTGTTTAGGAGTATAATAATAAAGTATTTGTTTATATTGCTTTGATTACCCTTTTGTTATTACCAGATGACAATAATGGTATGGGGTTGTTTTTATTAAAAAGTAAAAATTAAAAGCAACATTGACAAAGTTTACATAAATTGTTTGTGGTCTCATGAACATTAGCTAACACCATATGATATCACATTTAAAACATGAATTAAAGAAAGCCTGAAAGTTTTCCACTTTTACATAGATTAGGCTCTCATTAACTTAAAAATACATTTAAATTGTTCCACAATGTAAAAAGTAACATAAAACTTTACATATCTTATTGATAACAGGTAAATAAATCTCCAATATATTTTTTTACCATACAACTTCAGAAACCAGCTTGATATAATGCTCTTTTAAAGTTTCTACCTTACAGACTTGCATACCTGTAAGATATGAAAACATTAATTCATCACAATTACATTGATGTTTCTACATTAACCAAGTTTAGCTTTTAAAGAAATGGCAGTACAATGCTCTAAAATAACAGTTCTGATTTAATAAGTTTTTTTAATTTTTATGGTTCCTTGCTCTAGAAAAAATAAAACTTAATAAACACAATGTTATGGGTAAACTTATGTTTCAAAAAATTTTTGTCTCATTAACACATGACTGATTTTTAAAACCTTATATAGAGTTTAGTAAAAACTTATACAGACCTTAGTAAATGAATCCGATTTCTAACAAAAGTACTCACGAATGAGTAATCCCATATCAAATTTACTTTACTTATTTATCAAAATATTAGAGAAATGTATTGAACAGTGTAAACCATTTTTATGTTGAAGAAAATGTTCTAGAACCAAGGCACATTAGACGTTTTGTAGATATTAATATTTTATTAGATTTTTGAACACCTAGAAAAATTTGTAAGCTTAAATTTAAAAACATTTATTTTTATCTGTTTATCCGATTTAAATTGAAACATTTAAACCACGTGAACTAAAGATCTTTGGATCCACTTTTTAAAATTTGTTTTTATGAGCGCTTTTTTTTATGAGTGCTCCTTATATAAGTTAATTTGTGTATCATATATATGATATACTGATATATGTCTATATAGACAGACAACACATAACAAAATTGTGCACACATAATAATAGTAAAGGCCTTGTAGTTTTTCACAGGTTAAATATCTATTGCAATGTTTCAAAAAGTCCACAGTTGGTCAAAGATAGAACTGATCAGAAAAACATTAACCTATGTCTGTATGCTCAGAATCATGAGCTCAAAAATAATAAAGTATCTAAGGAAAACAATAAGAGTCCTAGAAAAAATGACTGGCCAGTAATTAGTAAATACCATACAATTTACTTTTTTTTTCCGTTAGGCATCAAATCAGTCTCCTACTAAGCTTGCAGGCTTTTTTCATTTGCATTTCAACATGAGTCATGGCTGAGGTCTGGAAGGAGCAGGAAAAAAACTGCTATTCTGAGCAGACACCTCAGGCCTAAGGCATATTAACCATAATTTTCCGGTTGGGGTGTTGAAAATTATGATACAAGTTCAAGATACAATTCACAAAATTTTATGTCTTTACATCTTATTTTGTCAACAGATACCATACTATGGTTTACTATCCTTGTCCAAATTAATGCACTGGTACACACAGTGACATTTTCTCTGGCTACCGAATTCAAAATTGGTTAAAAAAAAAAAAGTGAATGATTGGGAAGTTACTTGCCAACTTGGAAGTAGAGTTCTTCAGTTTTCCATCCTAAGTATTTAAGTTCTCTGGCAAGAATTACCTGAAATCTTAAACTAAACAATGACCTAAACCCGACTTTTAACTGCAAGATTGTGCAATGCTTCAAAAACCCATTCAGATACCAGTTTTTTTATGATAAAACATCATCATTTAGACACACATTCAGCTAAGATCATTCCCAAGAAAAAATTTATAATATCAACACATTATTGCACATGTCTTAAAGGACCAGAAACAAAGACACAAGACAGACAGAAAGGAGGTAAAGACTATGGTTGTCAGACAGAATCCTTTAAACCAGAGCAGATAAGAGAAAAAATCTACTACACCAGTGGCACCACGGGGGGTACCAGATGTTTTAACAGAGGGGCAACCTGAAATATAAAATAAAGTGTCTATATGGTGACTTTACTGAATTTAGTGTCCCCTTTTTCTTTTTCTCTTTTTTAACAAGACAGAGGTGGCATAATCCTTACAGTGCACGGAAGGAAGGAGGGTATTCCCTGAATCAACAGGGCTTTGGCAGCTGCTGGGGGTCCCTCAGTCCCTCCTTTTACTTACAGGATTAGCTCCTCTGGTTCAGTTCCACCCCAAGCAAGCTCCATCTCCTAACATTTCAGTAGACAGCTCTCACAAAGTTCTGGGGCGGAGGGGGGGTACCAAATTTGTAACTTAAAGTTCGGTTCCTGACCTAGAAGCCAATTTATACCAATTAAATAATGAGGAATGGGTTCTGAGAAAAAGAAAAGGGGAGGCTAATTGCTTTGCTAACAAAGGAGAAACACAGGGGACTCTGCCAAATGTTGTGACTCTCTTGATCTGGAGGGACAAGGGGTTTTAAAGGAGTTTCACTTGTTAACCTGGGAGATACTCAGTTTTTAGGTCCCCAGCAGGCATTGCCCTCTGCAATGGTTGTGCCCCAGGCAGCCAGCTAGGGGCTTCTATCATCCTGCTAAACAAAGGGGGGTAAAGTTCATCGCAGTTCCTTAAAACACAGTTCAAACGGGTGTCAGGCTTACTCTCTTTATTACCCATTTTCACGTCCAATATCCTTAAGTTTTTACAACCAAAATCACACTACAAAATGAACAAAAGCAAACAAACAAACAAAAAAAACAGAACGCAGAACAAAACACACACACACACAAAAAAAAAGAAAAACAGAAACCCAGTGCCTAAACAGAAAAACAGTGGTACAGTGCAACATCTTGCTAAAGCTCCAGGGTAGGAGCGCATGCGTGCCCGTCGGCACCCCTCTACACTTCCAGAGGAATTTCCTACAGAGCAGAACAGAGGACAGAACTATTCTTGTTACTGTCCTGGACAGGAGTATATGTGAGCCTCCCCAGGCCACATCTCTGTCATCAGAAGAGATCTCCCTTAACCGGATATCAGATGTTATAAAGGCGCCACTTACCTATGGAGGCCTCCTCCATCAGGTGCTTGCTAATAGTTTTAGTGCAGAGGTTCACTGCAATGCTCCCGGGACTAAAGGCTCTCTTCCTAATAGAGAGAAGATGGACCAAACCAGGCCTGAGTGGAGAGCTGTTCCTTGGTGCCTATGGTTGATATACCATCCTAATTTGCGAAAGTGCCACAGAATGAAGGGTCTGCCTCCTTTTCATGGTACTCTTGGAAGCAACTGTTTGGACAAAGTGGTTGCCAAGGCAGTGACCTCATTCAGTTCCTGAAGGATGCGACCTCACCTCACTTCCTTGGTAATGGAACTCTCTGAACTTGGGATCCAGGAAGCCAGGCACACAGAGCCAATCCCAGTCCCAGTCCTATTGGTCTCACTTGCTTTGATTTAGCAAGGACAGAGTCAGTCTTTCTTGGTACCTACTGATGTGAGGATGGCCAAATGCCAGGAAAACTCTGAAGAGGGGCCTTTTTTGAAAAAGCAGGTAGTGGCTCACAGCTGGCTCCTGACCACTTCACAGAGTTGGACAAGGAGACCAGATCTGAAACAGGACAGGCCATATCGGGGGAACACAGTATGACCCAGCAGTCAGAGGACACTCTGGAGAGTGAGAGACCTACTTGGGGGAAGGAGGTGACTTTGTGGGTGTGGATGTGTGTTTGTGGTTTTGTCTCATGTTCAGAGAATAGGTAGGAAAGTCGGTTTGTTTGGTTTGGAGTGAACTGTTTCTAGTAAGTTGTTGGACAAGGCGAGTGTTTCTATGTCTGTGTATCCCACTGTGTCCGTGGTTGTAGACATTAGAAAAGAGAATGCATCAATGGATGTTTCCTGTCTATTAGAAAGCTTCCCAGCATTCATCCTGCCCAATTAATGAATACTCTAGGGCTTGCCTTATCAGTGGGCAACACCGGCTATCTTCCTAAGTTCCTGTTTTCTTCCTGAATTCTGGCCACTTTCCAGAATAGACTCATGCTTTTGTGTCCACGATATGTAGCACCTCCAAGCACCGTGACATGGACATGTACTGGATAGCTGAAGGAATTGGCAAGAATCTCAGAAAACTCAGATACCAGTGTGACCAGGATAGTCTCAGTGGAGAAACCCTGCAATTGGCCTTTTTATTACCTATTGTTCTGTTGCCCTGAATGTCAGGAAGGTCTTTGCCTCAGGCCACGCCTTCGAGATTCCTGAAGAAAAGAGTTTTCAAACGGAAATGAATGGGCATCACCTGTGGCTGTTTGCTTAATTCCTTTGGAAAGGGATGTGTCTGAATCAGCCCTTTGGCCCTGTGTGAGCCTAGAGCTTAGATTCTCAGCACCTGATGGATCGTAAGAAAGATCCCATGTGTGGATCCAAATCAAAATGGCCAAAAATCAGTCATTGTGGATGAAGTCTCTCGCATTCCTCCATAAGGTTCTTAACCTCCCTCAAGTGAGAATAGGGATCCAATGGGTCAAATGAGTTATTCAAAGCCCTGCAGATGCTAGCCCATAGGTTCTTGGGTTTTCTTATGAATCCAATTCAAATAAAGAATCTAAACCGACAGTCAGTAGGCCTCAAATTGGAGAACAGAGCTGTGTTAACGGCAGGCATATTTGATCACTCCTGGTTCACAGGAAGGGTGTCCAGGCCACCCTGACTTTTGGTAAATGAGGGGAAAGGGAGCTTACTTGGGACACTGTCTTGTGCTGCGCCTCTCATGGAATCCTCCTACCAGAAGTTATGATGAGTGTCTATATGGAAGAAGATGAGTGTCATGTGAGAGTGTTTTGGTTTTAACTGCGGTCATTTGTGTGGAAGTTGGAAGAGATAACTGGGTCCACCTTGACTTGAACTTCGGTGTGATTCCCCTTAGAGTCTGTGTTTTGGAATTGACCTCCGAGAAGGTATAAGGTCCTATGCCATTGTATATCCATATTTCTGGGACATCTCTACAGAACGTAATTCAATGCTAAGTATACCAATCAAGGGCCAAATGAACTTCTGGACTTCAAATCTTAACTAGATTTCTGTTTTCATATTTATATTGAAAGGTTATTTCAGGAAAAGGTCATTTCCTGTTTTTCTGTATGCTTAACAAAACACCATTGAAATCTTGAGAACTGTTTACTATTCTTGTTCCCAGAATGTGCTGTCCCAAACTGCCAAACTGCAGAATGTACTCCGTCAACCAGTTGCTCGCAAACTGACACTCGCCATTACCCATCAATAAATTTCTCTCCCTGCCCTCTCCAAGAAAAATATATAACCATTTCTTAAGCTGTTCTCAGGGCTCTCTGCTCTGTTCAAGTTATCTCTGAGCCCTTCATGCCGGACTCCCAATAAACCCTTTGCTGTTGCATGAGACAGTCTCTTAGTGGTCTCTGCCGCAGATGCTCGCCCAACCTTTACATCTGATGGCCCTAGCAAGATCCGGAAGCTGCAGACAAAATACCCCCAACGGGCTCCTCTGGGGGTAAATAAGGCCCATCTTTCTCGTTTCAGGCTTCAGGTTAGGGTATGGCAAAACGGCTATTGGTAAAGAGCATGAATTCTCTCCCATGGTGGCTGACACACATGTCACAGAGCCACAGGCCATGTCCCTGGGGGATAGACTCGGGAAATCATGGAACAATAGTCTCCTCGACTCAGTGATATTTTGTTTCTGATTCGGTATTGCCAGCCCTTCAAGTTTTGCCGACTAGTCAGTCCTGGTCTCAGTATTGGACGTCCATTGCCTGTCTTTATTGTCTTGTCTTGTCTGTGTTGTGTGTCGTTGCTTTCAGTGTCTGTGTATATTTCATTATGGGACAGATCATTTAAATGCCTCTGTCCCTGACCCTTAATCACTGGACCAAAATCTGCTTAAGGGCTCAGAATCTTTCTTTTTCAGTAAAACGCCAGACCTGGCAGATTCTGTGTCTCAGAATGACCCACCATTGCAGTCGGATGGCTCCTAGATGGATCTTTCAACTTCGCACTTATTTGAAAAGTCCGAGATATTGTCTTTCAGCAGGGGCCACATTGACATCCAGATCAACAGCCATATATCTTAACTTGTCAGTACCTCTACAAATCTCCTCCTCCATGGGTCAAGCCTTTCCTTGTCCCTGCACCTGCTCCTACTCCTTCCCCCACGATTCTATCTCAACCTCTCTGCTCCTCCTCCTCCACCCTCTGTTCTCCCTGAGTCTCAAGACTCTACTGGACTCACCACCCCCTCCTTATCATCTGCCCTCGTCTCCCAACCCCTAACACCCTCTAAGTGATTCCCCTTCTGCTGACTCAGCCTCTCCACCATTCGAGGAAGCTAGGCTGGCCCAGCGTCATCCAGATGACTGTCCCGCGGCACACACAGCCCCTCCTTCCCTGGCGGAAGCTGGCCCGGCTAAAAGAACTCAGAGAACTCACCGACGTTTTCACACCTGCCTACTTGAGGTGACTGCCAACACCACCTAGCGACTCTCTTCATGACAGAGCAATGAGAGAAAAATCTCCTGGAATGTAGAAAAAAATATCCTCAGACCTGATGGGCGACCAACACAACTTCCCAACATAATCAAAGCTGGCTTCTCCTTAAACCCACCCAACTGGGACCCCAACACCTTTGAAGATAGGGAGCATCTGTTCAATTATTGCCAGGCTCTAACAGCGGGTCTCCAAGTGGCCGCTGGGTGACCAACTAATTTGGCCATGGTAAGAGAAATTATTCAAAGGCCTAATGAATCTCCATTTATGTTTCTAGAGAGAATCATGGAGGCATATAAGAGATATACTCCTTTCGATCCTCAGGCAGCAGATTAAAAGGCATCTGTCACGATGGCCTTAATTGAGCAAGCTGCCATTGATATTAAAAAAAAAAAAATTAAAAGAGAGATTTTGTCAAAGAAGCCAAGAAAGCATACTATAAGAGAGAAACAGGGAGAAAGAAAGGGAGCAAAGGGAGGATGAGAGAACCAAAAGACAGACTAAGGCATTGACTAAGGTCCTGATCACAACAAGAAAGAGGCCAGAAATTAAGACATAGGGTGACAGGAAGGGCCCATGCCAGAGGCCACCCCTGGCCTCAGATCAGTGTGCCTACTCTAAAGAAAAAGGATACTGGGCCATAGAGTTCCCTATAAAGAGACAGCCACGCCAGCTGGCCATTCTGACTCTGTAGGATGACTAAGAAAGTCAGGGCTCAGATCCCATCCCCTAGCTCAGGGTAACTTTTGAAGTGGAGGGGACTCCAGTAAACTTTGAAGTGAATACAGGAGCAGTATACTCAGCCCTTAAGGCCCCATTGGGCCCTCTATCAAATAAAAGGTCTCTAGTTCAAAGGGATGATGACAGTAAATATCAGGCTTAGACAACTAAGAGGACCATGGACCTGGGGAAAGGAAAAATCCATCACTCCTTCCTAGGAATCCCAGAATGCCTGGACCCATTGATGGGCAGAGATCTGCTCATCAAGCTCCGGGCCAAAATAACTTTAAACCATGAAGGCCCCCAAATGAAATTTCTAAATACTTCAGCAAAAACTCCTATAGTCACGGCTTTAACTATATTAGTAGAAGATGAACATCCACCATTCACATGCCCCAAGTCTGATCAAACAGGCAAGCTACCCCAAAAATGGATAACAGATTACCCAGATGCCTGGGCAAAAACTGCTGGGTTAGGCCTGGCCGTGAAACAATCTCCAATAACAGTGGAGTTAAAAACCTCAGTCTCCCCAGTCAATGTCAAATAATATCCTCTAAGCAAAAAAACTAAAGGTGGGATAAGGCCCCATATTCAGAAATATCTGGCATTAGGGGTCCTAAGGCCCTGTCAATCGGCCTGGGACACTCCCCTGCTACTAGAAAAAAAAAGCCAGGGAGCGGGAACTATCGCCCCATTAAAGAGCTAAGAGAGATCAACAAAAGAGGGCAGGACATTCACCCCACGGTACCTAATCGGTACAATCTGCTAAGCACTCTGAACCCTGAGGGGAAATTATATACTGTTCTGAACTTAAAAGATGCTTTCTTTTGCTTGCCTCTGCATAAAGATAGTCAGTTGCTGTTTGCTTTCGGGTGGGTAGACCCAGAAACCAAAACGTCTGGTCAACTAACTTGGACTAGACTCCCACAGGGGTTCAAAAACTCCCCCACTCTCTTTGATGAAGCCCTACACAGAGATCTCAACAACTTCAGAACTACGCACCCTGAATTTACCCAGCTTCAATACGTGGATGTCCTGCTACTGGCAGCCAACACCAAGGAAAACTGTGAGTCTGGGACCCAAGCACTATTATATGAGCTTGCTCAACTCGGGTATAGAGTTTCGACCAAAAAGGCCCAAATTTGCTAGCATGAAGTAATCTTCCTGGGCTATTCCCTTAGGGGCAGTAAACGATGGCTCACTGAGCCCAGAAAACAAACCATTATGTAGATACCACCCCCATCTTACAGCAGACAACTCAGAGAATTTCTTGGGACTGCTGGCTTTTGCAGGTTATGGATACCTGGGTTTTCGTCCTTAGCTGCTCCATTATACCCGCTGTTAAAGGAAGATGCCCAATTCCAATAAAACCCTGAGGACCAGGAAGTTTTTGATAACATCTAAGGACACTGACACTGAACGCCTCAACTTCACTGAGCTCAGCCTGCAATTAGAGCAAGCCCTACACTACGTTAAAAATGTACATCAACTCACTCACCTTGGTTCAAAGAAACTGCAGGCATTACTGTAAGATTAAGAACAGAGTTTTCCACTAACCAACTCACAGTGAAAGGAAATAACTGAACGGGTAACAAAAGCCTGTCGGGTCCGTCAATTGGGTAATGCTTACCCTTCCAAGTTTCCTAGAGGAAAGCACCTATGAGGAACCAGACCAGGACAATTCTGGGAAGTGGACATTACTAAAATTAAGCCAGCAAGGTATGGACTTAAATATCTCCTAGTCTTTTTAGATACATTTTCAGGATGGATTGAAGCCTTACACACACACACACAAAAATAAAGAAATAAATAAATAAATAAAAAATAAAAAAATAAAACGGCGCAAATGGTTTTCAAGAAGATCCTGAAAGATATTTTTCCAAGATACGATCTGCCTAATGGACTGATAATGGATTGGTTTTCATGGCCCAGGTAAGTCAGGTGTTAACCAGGACCCTGTGGATTAATTGGAAGTTACATTATGCTTATATACCCCAGAACTCAGGACAGGTAGAAAAAATAAATAGAACCATTAAAGAGACCTTATCGGCCCCCTTAGGGACCTGGTGACTATCTCTCCACCCAGACATTTTTCAGCTCGGTATAGGTCTTTCCTATTGAGACATGCCTGATGAAGAGGATCTCACTAAAATTCCATTAAATCCCTTCCGTACCATAGATAATTGAAACAAACATTATGGATGCAGGGACAGGCGAGCCAGATGCAGGTTGGCTAGCCTATATTACTATGTATGCCCGGCAGACTATCAAAGCGAAAAACAGCCATGGCTGTGTGGGGGAAAAGCAGACTTCTTGTGTAAGTCATGGGGATGTGAGCATACAGGGGCTGCCTGGTGGAACCCAAACTCCTCATCAAATTCAGTACACAGCATTGGCCATATTACCAATTAGACAACCAAAAACTATGGCCCCCAGAGGGTTCTCTAGATCCTCAAATTCTGCATGACATTTTTAACTTCGGCAAGTGCTCAAAAGGGGGAAATTCCCCTATGTGGAATCCTTTTTCCTCCTTCGCTCACATCCTGTACTATGCTTCCCCAATAGTTCCTCACCCTCAGCCTTCTGCTCTAGACTCTCTGCTTTCACTCCCACCTCAGTAACCTGATTTCTCCCCTCCAATTACTAGATCAAAAACCCAAACCTCCGCTGGATCTCAGAACATTGCCCCCTTGCTGAGGAAGCGGGTACCGAGGTACCCCTCCACCCACTCCTCTCTTTTCCTGTCAGTGTCTGCACTAGGTCCCACCAAGTCCTCTAGCAAGCTTAGCCAAAGCTCAAACCAGCTGAGAAGAGCCCTCAGACCCCTATCCAAGATGTAATGAAAATGACCTTTAAAGTTGATTTGTCATCACTGAAAACAGGTTTCTAAGAATTTAAAGTCCCTCACAGGCTTTTTGGAATACTCACTCCCGTCTTCCCCTCTGCTCTACCTGTTCTACTGCTCATGTTTTTGTTCTAGGAAAATCCCAAACCCCTTTCCCATTATTCTTTGGCATCTCTCCTTCCTCATTCTCAGATCCACGGAGCTGCTCTCAGCATCGCCTTCCCTGTCATCCCCCTCTGTACCAGGTCCACAGAAATGTCTTAAATGACCTTCTCCAGAAGTCTTTACCAAGGCTTACTTTAGGGCTTTCAGCAAAAGAGTCCCTTTGAAAAAGTTCAATGGAGATAAACTTCCACTCTTCATGTTGCCCTGTTCTACTTGGCCACTGGCTGGAAAAATCACCACCCCTAAGCTAGACATCGCCTTACCAGTTTTTCACAAAATATGTGAACAAGGACTCTGGCCTTGAGCTGGGGCTTCAGAGAGATTGCTACATTTCTAAGATAAAAAAGTTACCAACTGGGCTTCATGGTGACAGCTGGCAAGGAGGAAAAAAAGAGACAAAAAAGCTCTCCCATTCCAAGGTGTAATTGAAAAGTTAACGTGCACAGAACAGAGGAAAAAAAACAGAAACAAAAACTGATTTGTGTGAATTTCTGCAGACTGTGAACTTCTGAGCCACTTCCCTTACATGTTGGGTACAAATACTAAAACTACCAAAACTTGGGGTTCAGGGGATTAATTGATTACAACAGAAGCAATGCCCTCTCAATACGGATGCAAACAAATAAAACTCCTTTCCTGTCTTTGGTGCTATCTTAGGTGCCTTTCCTTGTCCGTCTCTACAACAGTATAATTCTATACACTTTAACATTATTTATGTTTTCATAAAGTGGTCAATAGTTGCGATTAATTATGTAATGATGCAGATGTTTTCGAGAGTGCTCTATCAGGATGCAGGTTCATTTAAAGATCAAATAGGGGGGGCATACAACCCGGTTCCACCGGGAACCTGTATCCCTCACTTTAGCCATCCTATTAGGAATAATAGTTGCTGAAGGGGTGGGCACAGGAACAACTGCCCTAGTCCATGAGACACAACAAAGACACAATTAGAAGCAGAAATAGACCAAAGCTTAAAGACATTAAAAACCGACATCACAGCTTTACAGGAATTTTAACCTCTCTCTCTCTGAAGTTGTTTACAGAGCAGGCGAGTGTTGGACCTCCTCTTCATGAGAGAAGGGTGCCTTTTTGCTTGCATTGAGGAAAGAATGATGTTTTTTATGCCGACAATTCTGGAGTTGTAAAAGAATCTATGAGTAAATTAAGAAAATTACTTGAAGAGTGTCAAAGAAAGACAGAGGCCCCCAAAGGGAGGTTTGAGTCTTGGTTCACATAGTCCACCTAGTTAACTACACTTTTATCCACCCAGGCTGGTCCATTAATAATTCTCATATTATTGTTAACTGTAGAACCCTGTTTGCTCAACCATGTAATTTCTTTTCTCACCCAAATTGAACCTGTTATTAACCCTAACCATACACTGTTCTCTCAATCTAATTTTACAGAAGAGCGGGGACAGAGTTGGTCTTAAAATACAGGAATATAGAGGATCTTCCACCTGCTGAGAACCTCAAAGGTCCTTGAAGAAATGATCCCTGGAGAAGATGTAGTCAACTATGAAGGACCTGAGAGAGCAAAAGTCTTCCATGGCAAACAACCTGCTCATGATGAAGGGATGTGTCTGAATCAGCCACTCTCTTCTTAATGTAGAGAAGATGGACCAAAGCAGGGATGTGTTGAGAGCTGCTCCTGCATGCCTATGGGTGACATACCATTCTAACTTGTGAAAGTGTCACAGAAAGTAGGGGCAGCCTCCTTCTCATGGGAACCTTGGAAGCAACTGTTAGGACAAAGTTGTTGTCAAGGCAGTGACCTCATTCAGTTCCAAAAGAAAGTGACCTCACCTAACTTCTATGGTGATGTAACTCTCTGAACTTGGAATCCAGGAAGCCTGGCACCCAGAGCCAGTCCCAGTCCCAGTCCCAGTTGTCAAACTTATTTTGATTTACCAAGGACAGACTCAGTCTTTCTTGGGACCTACTGATGTGAGGATGGCCAAATGCAAGAAAAGCTATGAAGAGGGGGCTTTCCTGAGAAAGCAGGCATTGGCTCACCACTGGATCCTAAAAACTTCACAGAGTTGGCCAAAAAGACCAGATTTGAGAAAGAACAGGCCATTTCCTGGAACATAGTATGGCCCACCAGTCAGAGGACTCTCCGGATAGTCACAGACCTACATGGGGGAAGGAGGTGCCTTTGTGATGTGGGTGTGAGTTTGTGGTTTTGTCTCATGTTCTGAGAATAGGTATGAAAGAAGGTTTGTTTTTTTTTTTTTTTGGAGTGAACGGTTTCTAGTAAGTCGTTTGACAACGCGAGTGTTTCTATGTCAGTGTATCCCACTGTGCCCGTGGTTGTAGACATTAGAAGAGAGAATGCATCAATGAATATGTCCTGTCAGCTAGAAAGCTTCCCAGCATTCATCCTTCCCAATTTATTAATGGACTGCAGCTTGCCTTATTGATGGGCAACACTTACTATCTTTCTAAGATCCTGTTTTCTTCCTGAATTCTGGCCACTCTCCAGAATAGGCTCATGGTTTTGTGTTTAAGATATGTACAACCACGAATCTCTTTGAAATGACCATGTACTAGATAGCTAAAGGGAATGGCGAGCATCTCAGAAAACTCAGATATCAGTGTTACCAGTAAAGTCTCAGTGGAGAAACCCTGCTTGGGGCCTTTTGATTACCTAATCTTCTGTTGCCCTGAATGTCAGGAAGGTCTTTTCCTCAGGCCACCACTTTGTGAAGCCTGAAGAAAACAGTTTTCAAATGGAAATGAATGGGTATTACCTGTGGTTCTTTGCTTAATTGCTTTGGAGAGGATGTGTCTGAATCAGCTTATTTGCCCTGTGTGAGGCTGTGGCTTAGATTCTCACCTTCTGATGGATATAAAGAAAGATCCCATGTGTACATCCAAGACCAAAATGGCCACAGAGCAGTCCTTGTGGATGAAGTCTCTCGCCTTCCTCTGTAACTTTCCTGAACTCCATCAAGTCAGAATAGGGATCCTTTGGGTCAAATGAGATCTTCAAAGCCCTGCAGAGGCTAGCCCATGGTTGCTTGGGTTTTCTCAAGACTCCAATTTACATAAAGAATCCAAACCCCACAGTCAGTTGACCTCAAATTGAAGAAGTGGAGCAGTATTAATGGGAGGCCTATTTGATCTCTCCTGGTTCACAAGAAGGGTGTCCATGCCACCCTGAATTAGGCAATTTAGATGCAAGAGAGCTTATTTTGGACACGGACTTGAGCTGTGCCCCTCATGGAAAACTATAGCCACAGGTTATTATGTGTGTCTATATGGAAGAAGATGAGCGCCACGTTGGAGTGTTTTGGTTTAAATTGTGGTCATTTGGGTGGCGGTTAGAAGAGATGACTTGGTCCACATGTGCTTGAACTCTGGTGTGATTTCCTTAGAGACTGAGTTCTGCAACTGAACTCAGAGAAGTATTGCCATGAATAGTGTTGAAATTTTAGGAAGCCAGGCATGAGTGTCGCCCTTGGAAACTGAGTTCTAGGCCCAGGGTGCCTTTCCACAGAGCACTGGGCCTCTCAGCCAGGATACCACATGATTTTATTCTGAAAGACTTGGCACCCATCGTTGAGAGTCAAAACTCATATGGACCAAACATTGTAGAGCTAAATGAGCTAAACATCATGTGATCTTTTCACCATTCTTTGGGAAGCCTTACCTGTGAGTGTTCTCAAGAGCTTTCATTGAAATGAGCTTCCTAACCATTTAATGGTACCTGAACGAATTGAAACTCACAGTGCCTCCAACTTCATCCTTGAAAAATGGCTAGATAAATGCCATGAAATTTTTGAAATTCCCATCACCAGGTGGCACTGGAGAACCTTTGGATGACCTGTTGCTGGTCATGAATATTTCAGTGTCTTGTTTTACTGGGTTTCATGTAAATGGTGTAGAACAGAGATGTCAGTAAGTTGGACTCTGTTGAGTAGTGGGCCTAGAGCAGTGTTGGGCAGGTATGTGATAAAACATCTGTGGTGGGGCCATGTGGATCTGCCATTGGCTTCCAAATGGCTTGTGAGTGACATGGCACAGCCAGCAGAACCTTCTGTGTAAAGGCAACTTGTTATATGGAGCAATTTCAGGACATTGTTCAGAATCAGGTTGCTATGGTCAAGGGGTCAAGCTATGTGAGATAGAAGCCTGGTTCTTGTATCATCCTGCAGACCCTGACCCACCACACGTGACAGAACTCCCTCTTGCACTTTGTCGCAGTTGAACTCCTTGTATTTCGTGAAGCAAATACCAAACTCCCTGTGCAGCAGGAAGAAACACCACGAAATGGAGGATGACCATATGGCTTCACAGTCCACACTTGGAGACACTAAGCCCCAGTGGCCACAGTTTACCTACAAAGAGAGAATTCAGCACTGCTGCCTCATGTTCATTGTAAAATAAGAAACTTTGTCCTCCTGGTCACATAGATGCAGACCCAGCTTTGAGGGTCTCACTACAAAGGAAGCTTAACTCGTGACAACAACCTATATTTCAGTGCCCAACCTCAGTGGCAGTTTCTCAAAAAGTTTTAGGCAAGCAGAGCTCCATGTTTGTGGAGTGTGTACCCTGTCCTTATTTTTTGAAACTCCTATTCCACCTCCAAGTTTGTGCACTCTTGAGCATTTTCCATTCCAAAAATGTAATCACAGATTTTGTAACTCTTCTCCTCTAATTGTGTCTTACTTGGGGCGAAGGTAATGTCAAGGCATGGTTCTGGATGAGACTGGGAAGATTTGTTGTAGCACATATTTGCATACACATTGGATTAATTTTCCTATTTTCCATTCGAAATTCTGAATCCCTGACACTAACCCATATTCTACTAGACTCTGACTACTAATCCTAATATGATGGAGAAAAATAACCCAAACAGTACATAAGTACATGCAGTTCAGAGTTCGACTTGCCATTTGCATGATAAAGGGTAGGTGTTATAAATTTAGTCAATTTTTAATTGAAATAGTTCTCCATGTGTTTTCAAAGTTAACAAATATGTGAATTACTGTCTCCCATTCTCTGGAGCCTATTCAGCACATGTATTTTTATATGCACAAATAGAATCCTGCGTGATATCACACGTACATTCTTGTGAGTTACATGACTTAGCAGATACAAAGTGTGAGAAGTGACCACTCCTCCTAAACCCTTTTGGAACTGAAAATTCAACCTATGGGTGAGCTTCCCAGTAGAACAACATTATACATAAACCCATGTTCAGTAAAATGAATGTTTTTGCATCTTTATGATATATATTTCATGATGAATTTCGATTGGCATATATATTGCTACTTATTAATGTCTCTGTTCGTGTGTGTGTGTGTGTGTGTGTGTGTGTGTGTATATATATATATATATATATATATATATATATATATATATATTCTCCAGATTTTTAAAAATATGAAATATATGTGTCTTATATACAATCCCTAAATTCATTCATGTTCATGTATGTGGATTAATAATCAACTTTTCACAAGATTATTCTTAGAAATATTCATCCACCCGAAATACATATTTGTTTCCTAGTACTGAAAACTAACTTCAGTGAAAGGTGCATACAAATCCTAATATGTCTACATTAACTGACCCAGTTTAACATCAATGCATGTAGGTTAATATGGAACATGATGTGTATTTTGACGTTAATTTTTATTCCACACTGGTACATTACTATTCCTTCAGTTTATGTACATCATAGAATATATATTTTATTCACTAGTTAGCAAATTTATAGGCATTTGTTTCACTTTCAATCACTTCCTGCTCCAGAACACATGAATTTCTCTACGTTTCTTCAGTGGTCTATTCATGAGACTTTTTTCCAAATACATTTTTTTCGATTTCCATAATCAATTTTGAAACAAAACTCACAAACCCTTCATGATAAACCATAACCCTAAGATGATCATTAGATATATAACTGGTTGGAATGAATGATTGTATATCAATATAACATTTCTTATATATTTTCAGATATCTATTCAATCCATTATTTAAAGTGGATCCAGTTATATTATTTATTCACAGTATGGTCTATTCATGCATTATGTGTATATTCATAGAAACAGGGTACACATCTTTGTACGACCATACTAATTTATAAGTCTTCAAAATATTGCTCCAAGAAATGGTGGAAGAAATACTCATGTCACCTGATCTACATACACATTTTATCACAGAAATATTCTGGACACCAAAAGCAAAGGTCACACTTACAATTTTACCAAAGCCTAAATAGAAAGTGAGCATGGATTACTAAAAACATCCATGTTCAGGTTGCCTAATGCTCTCAAATATCAATCCTATTGGTGACTACATATTTGTTTCTTCCTAAGATTATCTATTCAACCTCAAACCTGTTGAAAATGTCTAACCCTATCACACAATTTATACTTTGCTTGATTTCCTAATGTCTCTATTGATATCTGCTTTCCTACATGATTTCCCCAGTTCATCATTGTGACTGACTCTTCACATGTACTGACACTTACATACACTCTCTACCAGAAACCCTATTGCTAAAGAACTTTTGGTCCAAATCCTATACTCACTCTTCTTTCTAAACCTACAGACTACCTTCCTAATCCTACCGACTATCGCTTTTTGACTGGATGTTCTCTTCAACATTCAATCATCCAAAGTACAAGGTCTGATGCCTGTGTATATTGATTTATTTGAGACATCTGTGCAGCACATAACTCAAAGCTAAGTATCCCACTCAAGTCCCCAGTGCCCTTCTGGACTTCAAATCTTACCTAGATTTCTGCTTTCATAGTTATATTTCACATATATACTCTTGTAAATATCACAGGTTGCCAATGCCATTATTCATCCCGCAGAATGATTCGTAACCCAAATCAAACCTATTATTAACCTTAACTATACACTGTTCCTTAAATATAACGTACAGAATAGCAGGGCCAGAGTGGGTCTTACAATATAGGAATGTAGATGATCTTCCACCTGCTGAGAACCTAAAAGATCCATGGAGAAATGATCCTTGGAGAATATGTAGGCAGCTATGTAGGACCTGAGAGAGCAATAGTCATCTTCCATGGCAAACAACCTGGTCAGGGTGAATTGATGTGTCTGAATCAGCCTCTGTCTTCTTAAAGTAGAGAAGATGGACCAATCCAGGCCTGTGTGGAGAGCTGTTCCCGGGTGCCTATGGTTGATATACCATTCTAACTTCTGAATGTGTCACAGGATGTTGGGGCAGCCTCCATCTCATGGGAACCTTGGAAGCAACTGTTAGGACAAAGTGGTTACCGAGGCAGTGACCATATTCAGTTCCTGAAAGAAGTGACCTCACTTCACTTTCTTGGTGATGTAATTCTCTGAACTTGGGATCCAGGAAGCCAGGCACCCAAGTCAGTCTCACTCCGAGTCCCAGTGGGCTAACTTGTTTGCTTTTCCCAAAGACATAGTCAGTCTTTCTTGGTACCTACTGATGTGAGGATGGCCAAATTCCAGCAGAGCTCTGAAGAGGGGCCTTTCCTGAGAAAGTAGGTAGTGGCGAACCACTGGCTCCTGACAACTTCACAGAATTGGCCAAGGAGACCAGAACTGAAGCAGGACAGGACATTTTTGGGGAACATAATATGGCCCACCAGTCAGAAGACACTCCGGATAATCACAGACCTACTTGGGGGAAAGAATTGCCCTTGCCATTGTAGGTGTGAGTTTGTGTTTTTTTCTGATGTTCTGAGAATAGCTAGGAAAGGTGGTTTGTTTGGTTTGGAGTGGACTATTTCTAGTAAGTCGTTTGACATGGTGAGTGTTTCTATGTCTGTGTATTCCACTGTATCCGTTGTTGTAGACATTAGAAAAGACAATGCATCAATGGATGTGTTGTCTCTAGTTGAAAGCTTCGCCGCATTCTTACTGCCCAATTGATGAATGGACTGCAGCTTGCCTTATGGATGGGCAACATCTACTATCTTCTTAAGTTCCTGTTTTCTTCGTGTTTTCCAGCCACTCTCCAGAATAGGCTCATGGTTTTGAGTCCCAGATATGTAACACCACAAGGCTCTGTGACATGGCCATGTACTGGAGAGCTTAAGGGAATGGGAGCATCTCAGAAAAATCAGATATCAGTGTGACCAGTAAAGTCTCAGTGGAGAAACCCTTCTTTGGGCCATTTTCTTACTTCTGTTTCTATTACCCTGAATGTCAGGAAAGTCTTTGCCTCAGGCCACCCTGTTGTGTAGCCTTAAGAAGACTGTTTTCATATGGAAATGAATGGACATCACCTGTGGCTCTTTGCTTAATTGCTTTGGAATGGAATGTGTCTGATTCAGCCTCTTGTCCTTAAATGAGGTTGTGGCTTAGATTCTCAGCACCTGATGGATCTAAAGAAAGATCCCATGTGATTTCAAAACCAAAATGACAAAAAGAGAAGTCATTGTGGATGAATATTTTTGCCTTCTTGTTTTATGTTCCTGACCTCCATCAAGTGAGAATAGGGATCCTTTGGGTCAAATGAGTCTTTGAAATCCCTGCAGAGGCTAGCCCATATGTGCTTGGGTTTTCTCATGACTCCAAATCACATCAAGAATTTATAGGCTTCAGCCAGTAGGCCTCAAATTGGAGAAGCGGAACACTTTAACAGCAGCAATATTTGATCACTCCTGGTTCACAGGAATAGTGTTCAGGCCACCATGTTTTTAGGCAAATGAGGGGCAAGTGAGCTTATTTTGGACAATACCTTGTGCTCATTGAAACCTCCAGCTAGAGGTTATGATGAGTGTCTACAAGGAAGAAGATTATGGCCCTGTGGGAGTGATTTCATTTTAATTTTGGTCATTTTTGTGGCAGTTGGAAGGGATGACTGGGTCCACCTGGGCTTGAACTCTGGTATGATTTACCCTTAGAGACTGAGTTCTGGAACTGACCTCAGAGAAGTATTGCCATGAATTGTGTTGGGATTTTAGGAGGCCACGCATGAGACTCACTCTTGGAAACTGAGATCTAGGCCCAGGGTGGCTTTCCACAGAGGCCTGGGAATCTCAGCCAGAATATCACATGATTTTATTCTGAAAGACTTGGTAGCCATAGTTGAGAGTCAAAACACACATGGACCTCACATTGTAGACGTCAATTGGCCTGGCTTCATGTGACCTGTTGGCAACTCTTTGAGAAGCCTTGACTTTAGAGTTCTCCAGAGCATTCACTGAAATGAGCTTTCTCAACACTTAACGGTTCCTGAATGAATTGAAACCCACAGTGCCTCTAACTTCATCCTTGAAAACTTGCTAGATAAATACCATAAAATTTTGGAAATTCCCATGACCAGGTGGCCCTGCAGAAACGTTGGATGTCCTGTTGCTGATCATGTGTATACCAGAAAGTGCCTTGTTTGACTGGGTTTCATGAAAATGGTGTAGAATACGAGATGCCAGGAATTTGGAGCCTGCTGAGTAGTGGGCCTAGAGCAGTGGTGGGCAGGTGTGTGATGAAACATCATGGTGGGGCCATGTGGATCGGCTATCGGCTTACAAATGGCTTGTGACTGATATGGCGCAGCCCCCATTCCCTTGTATGTAAAGGAATCTTGTTACATGGAGAGGTTTCAGGGCAATGTTCATAATCAGGTTGCTATGGTTATTGGGACAAGCTATGTGGGATAGAAGCCTGGTTGGTACATTCTCCTGCAGACGCTAACCCACCCCACGTGACAGAACACCCTCCAGCACTGTATCCCAGATGAACTTCTTATATTGTGTGAAGCAAGTACCAAATTCCCACGAAAATTGGAGGATGATCAAATGTCTTCACTGTCCCCACCGGGAGACACTTAGCCTCCAGTGGACACAGTTTACCTACAAAGAGAAAATTGAGCACTGCTGCCTCATGTTCATTGAAATATAAGAAATCATGTCTTCCAGGTCACATAGATGCAGACGCAGCTTTTATGGTCTCACGACAAAGGAAGCCAAAGCTCATAACAACAACATATATTTCAAGTGCCCAACCTCAGAAGCCGTATTCCAAGAAGTCTTTGGCCAGCAGAGCTCTTTGTTTGTGGAGTCTTTACCCTGTCCTTTACTTTTGGAAACGCCTCTACCACCTCCAAGGTTGTGAACTCCCGAGCATATTCCATTCCATATATGTATTCATAGATTTTCACACTTTTCTACTATAATTGTGTCTTACTTGGGTGAAGGTAATGTCAAGGCATTTTTCTGGATGTGAGTGGGAAGATTTTTGTGTAGCACATATTTACACACACACTGGATTCATTTTTCAATTTTTATTTTGAAATACTGAATCCCTGACACTAACCCATACCCTACTAGACTCTGAATTATGATCCTAATATGATGGTGAAAAATAACCCAAAAAGAATAGAAATACAAGCAGTTCAGAGGAGGCATGGTGTATAGTTGGAATTGCCTTTTGCATTATATTTTGTAGGAGTTATAAATCTAGTCAATTTTTTGTTGAAATAGTTCTACATGTGTTTTTAAAATTAACAAATATATGAATCCCTGTCTCCCTTTCTCTGTAGCCTATTCAGCACATGTATTTTTATATGCACATATAGAATCCTACCTGATATCACTCGTATACACTTGTGAGGTGGCTGAATTTGCAGATGCAAATTGAGAGAAGAGATCACTCCTCCTAAACGCTGTTGGAACTGAAAATTCAACCTATGGGTGAGCTTCCTAGTTGAATAAAATTATTCATAATTTCATGTTCAGTAAAATTAATATTTTTCAATCTGTTGATTATATATATTTCATGATAAATTTCTATTGGCATATATATCACTACTTTTTTTATTGGTTGCTCAAAACATTACAAAGTTCTTGACATATCATATTTCATACATTAGATTCAAGTGGGTTATGAACTCCCATTTTTACTCCAAATACAGATTGCAGAATCACATCAGTTACACATCCATATTTTTACATAATGCCCTATTAGTTAATGTTGTATTCTGCTACCTTTCCTATACTCTACTATACCCCCTCCCTTCTCTTCCCATCTTTTCTCTCTACCATACCTACTGTAATTCATTTCTCTCCTTGTTTATTTTCCCACAACCTCTTATATGTAATTTTGTGTAACAATAAGGGTCTCTCTCCATTACCATGCAATTTCCCTCCTCTCTCCCTTTCCCTCCCACCTCATGTTTCTACTTAATGTTAATCTTTTCTTCATGCTCTTCCTCCCTGCTCTGTTCTTAGTTGCTCTCATTATATCAAAGAAGATATTTGGTATTTGTTTTTTAGGGATTGGCTAGCTTCACTAAGCATAATCTTCTCTATTGCCATGCATTTCCCTGCAAATTCCATGATTTTGTCATATTTTAGTGCTGCGTAATCCTCCATAGTATATAAAGGTCACATTTTATTTTTATCCATTCATCTATTGAAGGGCATCTGGCTTGGTTCCACAGTGTAGCAATTGTGAATTGTGCTGCTATGAAAATCGATGTGGCAGTATCACTGTAGTACGCTCTTTTAAGGTCTTCCGGGAATAGTCCAAGAAGGGCAATAGCTGGCTCAAATGGTGCTTCCATTCCAAGCTTTCACAGGAGTCTCCATACTCCTTTCCAAATTGGCTGCACCAGTTTCAGTCCCACCAGCAATGTACAAGAGTACCCTTTTCCTCACATCCTCGCCAGCACTTGTTGTTGTTTGACTTCATTATGGCTGCCAATCTCACTGGATTGAGATGGTATTTTAGGGTGGTTTTTATTTGCATTTCTCTTACTGCTAGAAATGGAGAGCATTTTTTCATGTACTTGTTAATTGATTCTATGTCCTCCTCTGAGAAGTTTCTGTTCAGGTCCTTGGCCCATTGGGTTATTGGTTATCTTATTGTCTAATTTTCTGAGTTCTTTGTATACTTTGTATACTCTAGATATTAGGGCTCCATGTGAAGGGTGAGGACTAAAAATTTGTTCCCATGATGTAGGCTCCATATTTACCTCTCTTATTGTTTCTCTTTCTGAGAAAAAAAAATTCAGTTTAAGTAAGTCCCATTTCTTGATTCTTGTTATTAACTCTTGTTCTATGGGTGTCCTATTAAGGAATTTGGAGCCTGACCACACAATATGTAGATCGGAGCCAACTTTTTCTTCTATCAGACGCAGAGACTCTGATTTGAATCTAGCTCCTTGATCCACTTTGAGTTAACTTTTGTGCAGGGCGAGAGGAGGGGATTCAGTTTCATTTTGTTGCATATGGATTTCCAGTTTACCCAACACCATTTGATGAAGGTGCCATCCTTCCTCCATTGCAGGCCATTAGCTCTTTTATCAAATATAAGATAGTTGTAGCTTTTTGGATTAGTCTCTGTGTCCTCCATTCTGTACCATTGGTCCACCCGCCTGTTTTGGTACCAGTACCATGCTGTTTTTATTATAATTGCTCTGTAATATAGTTTGAAATCTGGTATTGCTATACTTCCTGATTCACACTTCCTGCTTAGAATTGCTTTTGCTATTCTGGGTCTTTTATTTTTCCATTTGAATTTCATAATTGCTTTATCTATTTCTACAAAAAATTCCTTTGGGATTTTGATTGGCATTGCATTAAACCTGTAGAGAACTTTTGGTAATATAGCCATATTGATGATGTTAGTTCTTCGTATCCATGAACGGGGTATATTTTTCCATCTTCTAAGATCTTATTCTATTTCTCTTTTTAGGGTTCTGTAGTTTGAATTATATAAATCTTTCACCTCTTTTGTTAGGTTGATTCCCAAGTATTTAATTATTTTGAGGAAATTGGGAATGCAGTGTTTTGACTCATTTTTGTTTCAGAAGTTTTATCGCTAATATACAGAAATGCCTTTGATTTATGCATGTTGATTTTCTATCCTGCCACATTGCTGCATTCATTTATTAGTTCTAGTAGTTTTTTCTGTAGACCCTTTTGGGTCTTCTATGTATAGAATCATGTCATCTGCAAATAGTGATAAGTTAAGTTCTTCTTTTCCTATTTTTATGCGTTTAATGTCTTTCATCTCTCTAATTGCTCTGGCCAGTTTTTCGAGAACTATATTGAATAGAAGTGGTGATAGAGGACATCCCTGCCTTGTTCCAGATTTTAAAGGGAATGCCTTCAATTTTTCTCCATTCAGAATGATGCTAACCTGAGGCTTAACATAGATAGCTTTTACAATGTCGAGGTAAGTTCCTGTTATCCCTAGTTTTTAAAATGTTTTGAACATAAAGGAATGCTCTACTTTGTTGAATGTTTTTTCTGCGTCTATCGAGATGATCATATGGTTCTTATCTTTAAGTCCAATGATGTTGTGAATAACATTTATTAATTTCCATATATTGAACCAGCCTTGCATCCCAGGGATGAATCCTAGTTGATCATGCTGCACAATTTTTTTGATGTGCCTTTGTATCCAATTCGCCAGAATTTTAATGAGGATTTTTGCATCTAGGTTCATCAGAGATATTTGTCTGTAGTTTTCTTTCTTTGAGGTGTCTTTGTCTGGTTTCAGAATCAGGGTGATGTTGTCCTCATAGAACGAATTTGGCAGAGCTCCCAGTTTTTCTATTTCCTGAATAACTTGAAAAGTAATGGTATTAATTCTTCTTTAAAGGTTTTGTAAAACTCTGCTGTATACCCATCCGGTCCTGGGCTTTTCTTGGTTGGTAGTCTTTTGATTGCTTCTTCTACTTCATCCATTGATATTGGTCTGTTTAAATTGTGTGTTCCCTTATGACTCATTGTGGGCAAATCATATGACTTAAGAAATTTATCGATGTCTTCACTATTTTTTATTTTATTGGAATACAGGTTTCCAAATAATTTCTAATTTTCTTCTGTATTTATGTTGCATCTGTTGTGATATTGCCTTTTTCATCCCGTATGTTAGTAATTTGAGTTCTCTCTCTTCTTCTCTTCATTAGCATGGCTAAGGGTCTGTCGATCTTATTTATCTTTTTGAAGAACCAACTTTTAGTTTTGTTAATTTTTTCAATAGTTTCTTTTGTTTCAATTTCGCTCTGATTTTAATTATTTCTTGCCTTCTGCTACATTTGCTGTTGTTTTGCTCTTCCTTTTCTAGGGCTTTGAGATAAAGTGTGAGCTCATTTATTTGTTGTTTTTTTTTTTTCTTTCTTTTTTTGAGGAATGACCTCCAGGCGATGAATTTACCTCTTAAAACTTCTTTCATTTTGTCCCATAGAATCTGATATGTTGTGTCTGTATTTTCATTTATCTCAAAGAATTTTTTGATTTCCTCCTTTATGTCTTCTGTAACCCATTGATCATTCAGTAACATATTGTTCATTTTGCATGTAATGTATGATTTTTTCTTTTTTCTTTTATCATTGGTTTCCAGTTTCATTCCATTATGATCACAAAAAATTCATGGTATTATCTCCTCCCCTTTATATTTACTGAGGGTTGCCCTATGGCAAAACATATGGTCTATTTTTGAGAAGGATCCATGTGCTGCTGAGAAAAAAGTATATCCACTTGATGATGGTTGATATATTCCATATATGTCAGTTAAGTCTAGGGTATTGATTGTGATATTGAGTTCTATAGTTTCTTTATTCAACTTTTGTTTGGAGGATCTGTCCAATGGTGAGAGACGTGAGTTGAAGTCACCCATAATTATTGTACTGTGGTCTATTTGATTCTTGAACTTGAGGAGAATTTGTTTAATGAACGTGGCAGCACCATTAGTTGCTGCGTGAATATTGATAATTGTTATGTCTTGTCAGTGAATGGTTTCTTTTAACAGTATATAATGTCCTTCCTTATCCCTTTTGATTAAATTAGTCTTGAGGTCGATTTTATTCTATAGGAGAATAACCCCTGCTTGGTTACGAGGACTGTGTGCATGGTAAAAATTTTCCCAATCTTTCACCTTCAGCTTGTGTATGTCTTTTCCATTCAGATGTGTCCCCTGGAGGCAACATATTGTTGGATTTGTTTTTTTTAATTCAAGTTACAAGCCTATGTCACTTTAATAGAGAGTTTAAGCCATTAACGTTTAGAGTTACTATTAATATATGGTTTGTACTGCCACCCAGGTTTGCTTATATCTTTTTTTTTAAATTAGTTTGTTTCTCCATGATTAGCTTTTCCCACTGATGGTTTACATTGTTGATTTTCATTTCTTCCTCATGTAGTGTTTTGCTCAAGATGCTTTCCAATGCTGGTTTTCTGGCTGCAAATTCTTTTAGCTTTTGTTTATCATGAAATATTTTTATTTTGTTGTCTTACATTAAGCTTAATTTTGCTGGATACATAATTCTTGGTTGGCATCCATTGTCTTTCAGTGTTTGAAGTACGTTGTTCCAGGATCTTCTCACTTCCAGCATCTGTGATAAAAAAAATCATTGTTAACCTTTTTGTTTTTCCCCTGATTGTAATCTGCCTCCTTTCTCTGGTAGGTTTTAATATTTTCTCTTTGTTTTGTATATTGGATATCTTCATAACAATGTGTCTTGGCATTGGTCTACTGTGATTTTGTGTGCTCAGTGTCCTGTAAGCATCTACAATTTGTTTATCTGTTTCCATTTTTATTTTTGGAAAGTTTTCTCTAATTATTTCATTCAGCAGGTTACTCATTCCCTTGGTTTGAATCTCTGTACCTTCCTCTTTCGGGATGATTCATAAGTTTGTTTTTTTTATGTTATCCCATATCTCTTGGATGTTTTCTCATAATTTTTTACAGCATTTCTTTCTTGGATAGAGTTTTTTCAAGATGATATATTTTGTCTTCATTATCTGACATTCTGTCTTCTACTTGCTCCACTCTGTTAGTGATACTCTCAATTGAGTTTTTAATTTGGTTTATCATTTCCTTCATTTCTAGAATTATTGTTTGATTTTTCTAATAATCTCTATCTCCTGATAAAGATGCTTAATTTCTTATTTTATCTGTTTATGTAATTCATTTTCAATGCGTTCTTTCACTGTTTGTTTTTGTTGTCTCGTATCCTCTTTAATGTTCCATTCCATCTGTCTAAGGTATTCCTTGAGTTCTTTATATGACCATTTTTCTGATGACTCCAGATGCTCTTGAATATTTAGGCTGTCCTTCATTGTTTGTACTTTTTTTCTTCCTTGCTTTTTTATCCTGCTCATGTTACTTCTTGTTCTGTTTGACTACTGAGTTACTGCTTACTCTTATAAATTTATTTGATGCTTGCAAGGAAAGATATTAGAAGGAAAGGGAAGAAGTCACTAAAGAGAATGAGAGTAGCCAGGTAGAATTCAAGGAAGGGGGTATAATAAAATTGAAAAGAAATGAAAAGACAAAAGAAAAAAATAGAAAATAAAGAAAGAAAATTTTAAGTAATAATGATAATTAAAAAATGAAAATTAAAATTTAAAATAATAATAATAATAATGAAATAAAAAATTAAAAAATAAAAAACATTAAAAAAGTTAAAGAACAACAACAAAAATGAAAATGAAAGAAAAAGAAAAACATACAAATAATATAATAATAATAATACATGCAGTACTAGAGTTCAATTAACTTCTCTTCCAGTAGGTGGAGCTGTGTGCACTGGGCCAAGCTTCTCCTCTAAATAAGTGGGAACAAATCACTGTGCAGCAGCTCTTCCTCCCAGACTCGGTGGGTCTCCAATCCTGAGTGCCTAGGGCCTTCTCTTGTGCTTCCTCAAGCCAGGCCCCGCTCACCTTTGACGCTCACCACAATACTGGTTACACGCCAGGCCTCTGCTCCTGGTAGCCCTGTTTTAATGAACGCCTGGGCACACTCTCCCTGTTTGCCTCCCTCAGACCCTAAGTTTGTAGAGCTTTGTCCTGAGAACCGCCAGCGAATTTTCTTGTCTTCCGGGAGCCATGCCCCTGGTAGGTGGTGTAAGAGACCTCAATTGTCAGCACTGGTGGGAGTGGTAGCCGGGAATTCCACGCCGCAAGTCCCGAGCCAATCCTGTTTCCCTAGGTCTGGCTATCGTGCTCCTGGGAGAGCTGGGAGGGGCCCTTGAGGTTTCCCCGTGGTGTTGAGAGAGATGGCAATGGGATTACACACTTGTCGCGTTGGTTTCAATGAAGTTATCTCCTCCGCCTGTAATGTCAGTTCTATGCCATGGTGGTATCCCATTAAAATGGTGACCGTTCGTTCCCTTTGCTGGGTGACCAATGCAATGGGTGGGTCCTGACTATCTCTCCCAAGCCACATTTCAATCCTGTGGCCACTGCCAATGAAGGCTCAGTTGTCTTTTAACTCTGTCAATTCAGAAAGCCCAACCAGTTATTTCAGCGGGAATGTTAGTGCTGAGTCACAAAAACCAGACAAATCTAAGATTGAATGCAGCCAATCCGGGCTCTGTGTGTGTTCTGAGGGGCCCAGACTGTTCGCCCCAGATTCACAACAGGTCAACATTGCCTAGTGATTCTGAGCAAACAGCATTTAGACAGTTTACGACTTCCTATGCCCGTGCAGCTGAAGAGATCAGAGACTTGATTTCTCCATGCCTGCCTTAATAATGGATCTCCTGTATTGCTACTTTTTAATATCTGTGCATGTGCGTGTTTGTATATATATATACATATATATTTATATTTATATATATACACACTCTTCAGATTTTTTAAAATATGAAATATATGTGTCTTATTATACACTCCCTAAATTCATTCATATTCATATCTGTGGATTTATAATCAACTTTCCACAAGATTATTCTCATAATAATCATCCACCTGCAATACATATTGTTTCTTAGTACTGAAAACTAAATTCAGTGAATGGTGCATACAAACCCTATTATTTCTACATTTACTTAGCCAGTTTAAAATCAATGCAAGTAGATTCCTAGGGGACATGGTGTGTATTTTGACTTTCATTTTTATTCAACACTTGTACATTACTATGTCTTCAGTTTATCCACATCATAGGATATATATTTCAGTCACAAATTACAAAATTTATAAGCATTTGTTTCACGATCAATCACTTCCTGATTCAGAACACATACATTTCTCCATGTTTCTTGACTGGTCTTTTCATGAGACTTCTTTCCAAACACATTACTTTCGTTTAACATCATCACTTATAAAGCAAAACTCAAACACCATTCATCATAAATCATAATCCTAATATTACCATTATATACATAACTGGTTGGAATGAATGATTGTATATCAATATAAGATTTCTTATATATTTTCACATGTCAATTCAATCCATTATTTAAAGTGGAATCAGTTATGTTATTTATTCATACTATGCTCTATTCATGCATTATCTCTATATTCATAGACAGAGGTTACACCTCTTTGTGCCCCTAATACTAATGTATGCGTCTTCAAATTATTGCTCCCAGAAATGGTGAAAGAAATACTCATGTCACCTGATCTACATATACATTTTATCACAGTAATATTCTGAACAACAAAAAAATAAAATATCACACTTATGATTGTACCAAAGCCTAAAAGGAAAGTGAATGTTGATAACTAATAACATCCATCTCCAGGTTGCCTAATGCTCTCAAATGTCATTCCCATTCATGACGACATATTTGTTTTTTCCTATGATTATATATTCAAACTCAAGCCTGTTGAAAATGTCTAATCCTATCCCTCACTTTATACTTTGCCTGATTTAGTAATGTCTCTATTGACACCTGCTTTCCTACATATTTTCCCCAGTTCATCAATTTGGCTTACTCTTCACATGTGCTGACATTTACATTCACTCTGTAAACGAAACCCTATTGCTAAAGAAGCTTTTTTTTCCAAATCATATACTCACTCTTCTTCCTAAACCTACTGACTATCTTCCTAATCCTACCGACTATCCCTTTTTGACTGGATGTTCTCTTCTACATTCAATCATCCAAGGTACAAGGTCCTATGCCATTGTATTTCGATTTAACTGAGACAATTGTACAGAACATTATTCAACACTAAGTATCCAAACCAAGGGCCCAATGCCCTTCTGGGCTTCAAATCTTTCTTAGATTCCCGTTTTTATACATATATTTCACCTATATATTCTTATAAATTTCACAGGTTCCCAATCCCATTATTCATCCTGCAGAATGATTCCTAACCCAAATCGAAAATATTATTAACCCTAACCATACACTAACTTTGCAGGAGAGCAGGAACAGTGTGGGTATTAAACTACAGGAATCTAGGGTATCTTCACCTGCTGAGAAACTCAAATGTTCATGCAGAAATAATCCCTGGTGAAGATGAAGGCAGCTATGAAGTACCTCAGAAAGCAAAAGTCAACTTCCATGGCAATCATCCTGGTCAGGATGAAGGGTTGTGTCTGAATCATTCTCTCTCTTCTTAATGTATAGAACATGGACCAAACCAGTCCTGTGTGGAAGCTGTTCCCGGGTGCTTATGGTTGATATAACATTCTAACTAGAGAAAATGCCACATGAAAATCGGGGCAGCCTCCACCTCATGGTACTTTTGGAAGCAACAAAGTGGTTGCCAAGGCAGTGACATCATTCAGATCCTGAAGAAAGTGATCTCACCTCACTTCCTTGGTGAGGGAACTCTCTGAACTTGGGATCCAGGAAGCCAGGCACCCAGAGACAGTCCCTGTTCTAGTCCCAGTGGTCTCACATGTTTGTAATTACCAAGGACAGAGTCAGTCTTTCTTGGTACCTACAGATGTGAGGATGGCCAAATGCGAGGAAACCTCTGAAGAGGGGCTTTCCCTGAGAAAGCAGGTAGTGGATCATTTTCTGAGAATAGGTAGGAAAGGCGGTTTGTTTGGTATGGTGTGGAATATTTCTATTAAGTCCTTTGACAAGGTGAGTGTTTCTATGTGTGTGTATCCCACTGAGTCCATTGTTGTAGACATTAGAAAAGACAATGCATCAATGGATGTATCCTGTCTAGTAGAAAGCTTCCCAGCATTCATCCTGCCCAATTCATGAGTGGACTCTGGCTTGCCTTATGGATGGGCAACACCTACAAGCTTCCTAATTTCCTGTTTTCTCTCTCAATTCAGCACACTCTCCAGAATAGTATCATGGTTTTGTGTCCAAGATTTGTACCACCTCCAAGATCTGTGACATGGCTATATACTGGATAGCTGAAGGAAATGGCTAGCATCTCAGAAATCTCAGATATCTGTTCACCAGGAAAGTCTCAGTGGAGAAACCCTGCTTTGGTCCTTTTGCTTAACTATTGTTCTGTTGAATGTCAGGAAGTTTTTTGCCTCAAGCCACCACTTTGTGAACCCTGAAGAAAACAGTTTTCAAATGGAAATGAATGGGCATCACCTGTGGCTCTTTGCTTAATTGCTTAGGATTGGGATATGTCTGAATCAGCCTGTTGGCCCTGTGTAAGGCTGTGGCTTAGATTCTCATCACCTGATGGATCTAAAGATAGATCCCATGCGTGCATCCAAAACCAAAATGGCAAAAAGATCAGATATTGTTGATGAACTCTCTTGCCTTCCTCTGGTAGGTTCCAGATATCCATCAAGTGAGAATAGGGATTCTTTGGGTCAAATGAGTTCTTCAAAGCCCTGCAGAGGCTAGGCCATAGGTGCTTGATTATCATGACTCCAATTCACTTAAAGAATCTAAACCCCAAAGCTAGAAGGCCTCAAGTTGGAGAAGCCAAGCAATATTAAAGGTAGGCCTATTTGATCACTCCTGGTTCACAGGAAGAGAGTCCAGGCCACCCTTACTTTAGGCAAATGCGGTGCAAGGAGCTTGTTTTGGACACTGCCGTGGGCTGCGTCCCTTATGGAAACCTCCAGCCAGAGGATATAATGAGTGTCTATGTGGAAGAAGATGAGGGCCATGTGAGAGTGTTTTGGTTTTAATTGTGGACATTTGTCTGGCGGTTGGAAGAGATCACTGGGTCGACCTAGGCTTGCACTCTGGTGTGATTCCCCTTAGAGACTGAGTACTTTTACTGATCTCAGAGAATTATTGCCAGGAATTGTGTTGGAATTTTAGATGGCCATGCATGAGAGTTGCCCTTGGAAAGTGACATCTAGGCCCTAGTTGACTTTCCACAGAGCACAGGGAATCTCAGCCAGGATAACACATGATATTATTCTTAAAGACTTGGCAGCCATATTTGAGAGTCAAAACACACATGGACCATACATTGTAGACCTCAATGGGCCTGGCTTAATCTGACTTTTGGCCACTTTTGGAAGCCTTGCCTGTAAGAATTCTCCAGAGTTTTCATTTAATGGTTTCTGAGTGAATTGAAATCCACAGTGCCTCCAACTTCATCCTTGAAAATTGGCTATATCAATATCATGAAATTTTTGAAATTCCCATGACTGGGTAGCACTGGAGAACATTTGGATGTCCTCTTGCTGATCATGAGTATACAGGACAGTGCCTTGATTGACTGGGTTTTATGAAAATGGTGTAGAACAGAGATTCCAGTAAGTTGGATCTTGCTGAGTAGTTGTTCTAGAGCAGTGGTTGGCAGGTGTGTGATAAAACATCTGTGGTGGGGGCATGTGGATCTGCCATTGGCTTCCAAATGGATTGTGACTGACATTTTGCAGTCAGTAGAACCTTATATGTAAAAGCATATTGTTATATGGAGAGGTTTCAGGGCAATGTTCAGAATCAGGATGCTATGGTCAATAGGGCAAGTTAAGTGGGATAGAAGCCTGGTTGGTGCATTCTCCTGCAGAACTCGACACACCACACTTGACAGAACTCACTTCAGCACTGTGTCCCAGGTGAACCCTTGTATTTAATGAAGCAAATACCAAACTCCCAGTGCAGCAGCAAGAAACACCACGAAAGTGGAGGATGACCAAATGAATTTACAGTCCACACGGGGAGACACCTAGAATCCAGTGGCCACAGTATACCTACAAATAGAAAATTCAGCACTGCTGCCTCATGTTTATTGGAAAATAAGAAACCATGTCATCCAGGTCACATAGATGCAGAACCAGATTTGATGGTCTCACTATATATGAAGCTAATGCTTCTGACAACAGCATATATTTCATTGCCCAACCTCACAGGCAGTTTCTTCAGATGTTAGGCTGGCAGAACTTCATGTTTTTGGAGTGATTACCCTGTCCCTTACTTTTGGAAACTCCTCTACCAACTCCAAATTTGTGAACTTCTGAGCATTTTCCATTCCACATATGTATTCACAGATTTTCTAAATGTTCTCCTCTAATTGTGTCTTATGTAGGGCGAAGGTAATGTCAAGGCATTATTCTGAATGAGAGTGGGAAGATTTTTGTGTAGCACATATTTGCATACACATTGGATACATTTTCCAATTTTCAATTCGAAATACTGAATCCCTGACACTAACACATACCCTACTAGACTTTGACTTCTTATCCTAATTTGATGGAGAATAATAACCCAAACAGAATACAAATACAAGAGGTTCACAGGAGGCATGGTGTATAATTGGACTTGCCTTTCGTATGATAAATTGTAGGTGTTATAAATCTAGCGAATTTTAATTGAAATAGTTCTCCATGTGTTTTCAAAGTTAACAAATATGTGAATAACTGTCTCCCTTTCTCTGTAGCCTATTCATCACATGTATTTTTATAAGCACATACAGAATTCTAGCTGGTAACAGTCGTACATTTGGTGAGGTGGCTGGCTTGGCAGATACAAATTGTGAGAAGAGATCACTCCTGCTTAACGCTGTTGGAACTGAAAATTCAACATATGGGTGAGCTTTTTAGTTAAATAACATGAATCCATGTACATTAAAATGAATATTTTTGGATCTGTGGATGATATATATTTCATGGTGAATTTCAATTCACATACATAATGCTACTTTTTAATGTCTGTGTGTGTGTGTGTGTGTCTGTGTGTGTGTATATATATATATATATATATATATATATTCACTCTCCAGATTTTTCAAAATATTTAGTATATTTTTCTTTTTATACCCTCCCTAAATTCATTCATATTCATGTATGTGGATTTATAATCAACTTTTCACAAGATTATTCTCAGAAATATTCCTCCACCTGAAATACATATTTTTTTCCTTGTACTGAAAACTAACTTTGGGGGATCACATGATGGCGGCGAATGGAGTGCATTACCCCCATGTACCGCGTCACTGTGAGGAAAATGACGAGTTAGAACGGCTAAAACCTCTCTTGTTAGGAATTTCCAGCAAATTTGGGGTGCTCCAAAACCTAGTGGACATATATCCATCTCACGAGGATCAGCTACGGGGGCTCAAACGCGAGTGATTTTTCCGCACGGAGGGTCATGCTGCTTATTCAGCAAATTGCCCTGCAGCTAGAGTGTGTGGCGCGCACTGAGAAAAGACGAGACAGCATCGCAAATATACAGCGGTGCGGATTCTATGGGCTCCTGCCCGCTATGCAATTACTGTGCTCAGTGCTGAATTCTGGGATTGAGACGGGGATGGATGTGGTCCAATTCCGTTCTCCATACCGGTCAGACCACAGAGGAAGCCAGCGTCCACCATCTTGAAGAGCTGACGTCACCATCCCTGTTTTCGACTGATCGCAGCTCATTCAGCTATAGAACAGGTAATTTCAGGATTCCATTCACCTTTGCTTCGCAGACAAATTACTCAGGCTCAGTGCTAAAGAACCCGCAGAAACTGCGTCTTGGAGCCTGCTCCTATTAGAACATACACTGAGCCCAGAGCGGCCAAATTTGGCCTCCCTGAAATGATCTGGCCCAGGGCTCAAGAACCCGTGGAAACTGCTTCCCGGTCCGGGTCTTGCTGAATAATGTGGAGGTAAATATCAACCGAGCCTTCATAGGCAGTGGCAACAGGATTGAGACGAGGCTTGTGAGGGCAAGTCAGGACTCACCCATTGCTTTGGTCACCCAGCAAAGGGAACGAAATGCTGCCTTTTGCATGGGATACCAACATGGCAAAGATCTGATGTCATCAGAAAGCAGCGGAGGAGATAACTTCATTAATACCAGCGGTGACAGAAACAGTTGGTCTCCTGGTAAAGAAAGTGAGTCAGAAACACCCGAGTCTCTCTCACTTTGTCATCAAGCCAGAGGGGCAGAGCAGAGCCGCTGCCCCTGCCTGGAACAGGCCCAGCGACACACCTGCATGATACTCACTTCACCCCAATTGGAATAGAGGCAGAGCAGAGCCGCCACAGGTGCCCAGAACAGGCCTAGCGACCAGCAGGCATGGTAGTCACGTCACCTCAATTGGAGTAATTGCAGAGCAGTGCCTTCTCCAGCACCTAGTACAATCCAAGTGGCCCACCGGCATTGTAGTCACATAACCCCAATAGGAGTAGGGGCAGAGCAGAGTCTTTGCCCATGGTGCCCGGAACAGGCCCAGCAACCTGCCGGCTTCGTAGTCACAACACCCCAATTGGAGTAGCGGCAGAGCAGAGCCACCACCCGCGCCCTCAAGGTAGACAAATCTGCACCTGACCAGCAGAAGAGGCCCAGCGGCCTGCCAGCGCGGCAGACACTTCACCCCATTTGGAGTAGGGGCAGAGCAGATCCATCGCCCATGCCCGTAAGGTAGGCAGACCTGCGACCGACGGCAGAACAGGCCCACCCACCCGCCGGCGTGGTAGTCACGTCACCCCAATTGGAGTAGGGGCAGAGCAGAGCCGCCGCCCGCGCCTCTAAGGTAGGCAGACCTGAGACCGACTGGCAGAACACCCCAGGGGTCCATGGGTGTGGTACACACGTCACACCAATTAGAGGAGGGGCTTAGCAGAGCCGCTTCCCGCGCTTGCAGGGTAGGCAGACCTGTGACCGATCAGGAGAACAGGCCCAGCGTCCCATCAGCATAGTAGATAGATCACCCCAATTGGAAGAGCACAACAGCCACCCCCTGCCCCTGCAAGGAAGACTTTTCAAATATACAAGAGCAATATAAATATATAGGGGGAAAATTTCAAAATCACAACAGTTTTACCAAGCAGAAAGAAACGCGAGCCGTATGAAAAGACAAAGAAAAAAGGACCACAAGCAATGCAGGTCAACACAACTTTAGAAGAGGTAATAGCTGCAGCAGATGGAATGTCAGATAAAAAACTCAGGATATACATGCTTCAGATAATCTGGAGTCTCAAGGAAGACATTAGACAGCAAAATCAGACAATGAAAGATCACTTCGACAATGAATTACACAAACAAATCCAAGAAGCAAAAGATCAATTATTCAGGGAGATAGAAGTTGTAAAAAATGACAAACAGAAATCCTAGAAATGCAGGAAGCAATAAAACAACTTAAAAACTCAATTGAGAACACTACCATCAGAGTAGAACACTTAGAAGATAGAACATCAGACAATGAAGACAAAGTATTTCAACTTGAAAAGAACATAGACAGCTCAGCAAGACTGTTAAGAAACCATGAACAGAACATCCGAGAAATATGGGATAACATAAAGAGACCAAACTTAAGAGTCATTGGAGTACAGGAAGGTATAGAGGTCCAAACCAAAAGAATGAGCAATGTATTTAATGAAATAATACGAGAAAACTTCCCAGACTTGAAGAATGAGACAGACTCCCAAGTCCTTGAAGCCAACAGGACGCCGAATGTGCAAAATCATAAGAGATCCACACCTAGACGCATTATAATGAAGATACCCAACATACAGAATAAAGAGAGAATTTTAAAAGCTACAAGTGAAAGGAAGCAGATTACATTTAGGGGTAAAGCAATCAGGATAACAGCTGATATTTCAACACAGACTCTGAAAGCTAGAAGATCCTTGAAATATATGTTTTTGTCAGGAGCTTTAGCTTCATTTCTAGTGAAAGCATCAAAGCTGTGTCTGCATCTATGTAACCTGGAGAACATGGTTTCTTATTTTCCAAAAGACATGAGGCGGCAGTGCTGAATTCACTCTTTGTAGGTAAACTGTGGCCACTGAAGGCTAAGTGTCTCCCCGTGTGGACTGTGAAGCCATTTGGTCATCCTCCACTTTTCATGGTGTTTCTTGCCGCTGCACTGGGAGTTTGGTATTTGTTTCACTAAATAAAATGAGTTCAACTGAGACCCAGTGCTGGAGGGAGTTCTGTCATGTATGGTGGGTCAGGGTCTGCAGGAGAATTCACCAACCAGGATTCTATCCCACATAGATTGCCCCCTTGATCATAGCAACCTGATTCTGAACATTGCCCTGAAAATCTCCATATAAAAAGATGCCTTTACATGGAGAGGTTTCAGACATATAAGGTTCTGCTGGATGCACCATGTCAGTCTCAAGCCCTTTGGAAGTAATGGCAGATCCACATGGCCCCACAAGAGATGTATTATCACACACCTGCACACCACCTGCACACACACCACTATTCAGTAGGCTACAAGTTACTGGCATTTCTGTTCTACACCATTTTCATGAAACCCAGACAATCAAGGCACTATCTGGTACACTCATGATGAGCAAAAGGACATCAAAGGTTCTCCAGTGCCACCTGGTCATTGGAATGGCAAAAATTTCATGGTATTTATGTAGCCACTTTTCAAGGATGAAGTTGGAAGCACTGTGGGTTTCAATTCATTCAGGAACCATTAAATGGTGAGGAAGCTCATTTCAATAAAAGATCTGGAGAACTCTCACAGGCAATTTTTCCCAAGGAGTGAGCTAGATCTCAGTTTAGAAGGGCGAATCTCATTAGTGGCCTATTCCACTGCCACACAAATGACCGCAATTGAAACCAAAACACTCCCACATGACCCTCATCTTCTGCCATAGAGACACTCATCATAACCTCTTGCTGCAGGTTTCCATGAGGGATGCAGCCCAAGACAGTTTCCAAAATAAGCTCACTTACCCCTCAATTGCCTAAAGTCAGGGTGGCCTGGACACCCTTCCTGTTAACCAGGAGTGATCAAGTAGGCCTGCCCTTAATATTGCTCTGCTTCTCCATTTTGACTGTTACTGACTGTTGAGTATAAATTCTTTGTGTGAATTGGAGTCATGAGAAAATCCAAGCACCTATGCATTAGCCTCTTCAGGGCTTTGAAAAACTCATTTGACCCAAATGATATCTATTCTCACTTGATAGAGGTCAGGACTTACAGAGGAAGGCAAGAGACTTCATCCACATTGACTGCTCTTATGGCCATTTTGGTTTTGGATTCAGAGATGGGATCTTTCTGTAGATCCGTCAGGTGCCGAGAATCTAAGCCCCAGCCTCACATAGGGCCAAGGGGCTGATTCAGACACATCCCTTTTGAAGCAATTAAGCAAACAGCCACAGGTGATGCCCATTCATTTTCATTTGAAAACTGTTTTCTTCAGGCTTTACAAAGGGGTGGCCTGAGGCAAAGAAATTCCTGACATTCAGGGCAACAGAAAAATAGGTTAGCAAAAGGCCCAAAGCAGGGTTTCTCCACTGAGACTTTACTGGTCACACTGATATCTGAGTTTTCTGAGATGCTCCCATTGCCTTCAGCTATCCAGTACATGGCCATGTAACAAAGCTTGGAGGCGGTACATATCTTGGACACCAAACCATGAGACTATTCCGGAGAGTGGCCAGAATTCAGGAAGAAAACTGGAGCTTAGGAAGATAGTAGGTGTTGTCCATTCATAAGGCAAGCTGCAGTCCATTCATCAATTGCGCAGGATGAATGCTGGGTAGCTTTCTACTAGACAGGGCACTTCCATTGATGCATTCTCTTTTCAAATGTCAACAACCACGGACACAGTGGGATACACTTTTAGAAACCCTCGCCATGTCAAACGACTTTCTAGAAACAATCCACTCAAAAACAAACAATCCACCATCCCTACCTATTCTCAGAACATGAGACAAAACCACAAACTCACACCCACACCCACAAAGCACCTCCTTCCCAGAAGTAGGTCTTTGATTATCCGGAGTTTCCTCTGACTGGTGGGCCATACCATGTTCCCCCGAAATGGCCTGTACTTTCTCAGATTTGGTGTCTTTGCCAGAACAACTGCTTGCTTTCTCAGGAAACACCTGTCTTCATAGCTTTCCTGGCATTTGGCCATCCTCACATCAGTTGGTACCAATAAAGACTGACTCTGTCCTTGGTAAATCCAATCAAGTGTGCCAACTGGGACTGGCACTGGCTCTGGGGGCCTAGCTTCCTGGTTCCCAAGTTAAGAGAGTTCCACTACAATGGAAGTGAGGTGAGGTCACTTTTTTCAGGAACTGAATGAGGTCACTGCCTTGGCAACTACTTTGCCCTAACAGTTGCTTCCAAGGGTCCCATGAGATGGATGCTGCCCCAATTCCTGTGACATTTTTACAAGTTAGAATGGTATATCAACCATAGTCACGCAAGAACAGCTCTCCACACAGGCTTGGTTTGGTCCATCTTCTCTACATTAAGAAGAGAGAGGCTGATTCAGACACAACCCTTCATCCTCACCAGGCTGTTTGCCATGGAAGATGACCTTTGCTCTCTCAGGTCCTTCATACCTGCCTACATGTTTTCCAGGGATAATTTCTGCATGGACCATTGAGGTTCTAAGTAGGTGGAAGATCCCCCCCATCCCTGCATTGTAAGACCAACTCTGTTCCAGCTCTTCTGTAATGTTATATTGAGGGAACAGTGTATGGTTATGCTTAATAACCAGTTCGATTTGGGTTAGGAATCATTCTACGGGATGTATAATGGTATTGGGTAACTGCAATACTTACAAGAATATATAGGTGAAATATAAGTATGAAAACAGAAATCCAGGTAAGATTTGAAGTCCAGAAAGTCATTGGGTCCTTGATTGGATTACTTAGCTTTAATTACGTTCTGCACAGGTATCTCAGATAAATTGATATACAATGGCATAGGAACTTGTACCTTGGATGATTGAATGTAGAAGAGAACATCCCCTCAAACAGAGATAGTCAGTAGGATCAGGAAGATAGTCGGTAAGTATCGGAAGAACAATGAGTATAGGATTTGGACCAAAAGTTATTTAGCAATAGGGTTTCGGTTAGAGAGTGAATTTCAATAACAGCACATGTGAAGGGTCTCTAACAATGATGAAGTGGGGAAAATATGTAAGAATGCAGATATCAATAGAGACATTAGGAAATCAGGCAAAGAATAAAGTGAGTGATAGGATTAGATATTTTCAACAGGGTTGAGGTTGAACATATAATCTTAGGAAGAAACAAATATGTAGTCACCAATCGGATTGACATTTGAGAGCATAAGGCACCCTGGACATGGATGTTTTTAGTAATCCATGTTCACTTTCTATTTAGGATTTGGTAGAATCATAAGTGTGACCTTTGAATTTTGTGTCTAGAATATTACTGTGATGAAATGTATATGTAGATCAGGTGACATGAGTATTTCTTCCACCATTTCTGGAAGCAATATTTTGAAGATGTATAAATTTGTATTGGGGCTACAAAAAGGTGCACCCTGTGTCTATGAATACAGAGGAAATGCATGAATAGACCATACTGTGAATAAATAATAAAACTGGTTTCAACTTGAAATAATAGATTGAAATAAATTTGAAAACAAACAAGAAATCTTATATTAATATACAATCATTCATTCCAACCCATTATACATCTAATGGAAATATGAGGATTTTGGTTTATCATGAAAAGTGTGTGACTTTGCTTCAAATTGATTATGAAAATCGAAAATAATTTGTTTGGAAAGAAGTCTCATGAAAAGACCAGTCAAGAAACCTGGAGGAATACATGTGTTCTGAAGCAGGAAGCGATTGAAAGTGAAACAAATGCCTATAAATTTGCGAAATTGTTGATGAAATATATGTCCTATTATGTCCATAAACTTAAGAAAGAGTAATGTACCAGTGTGGAATAAAAACGAACGTCAAAATACACATCACGTCCAATAGAATTCTACATGCATTGATGTTAAACTGGTTCAGTTACTGTAGAAATATTAGGATTTGAAGGCACCAATCACTGTAGTTAGTTTTCAGTACTAGGAAACAAATATGTACTTCAGGTGGATGAATATTTCTGAGAATAATCTTGTGAAAATTTTATTATAAATCCACATACATGAACATGAATGAATTTTGGGACTCTAAATAAGACACAAATATTTCATATTTTGAAAAATATGGAGACTATATATATATATATATATATATATATGTATATATATATATATATGTATATATATATATATATACACACACACACACACACACACACACACACACAAAACACACACACAGACTTTAAAATGTAGTAATATATGCCAATCGAAATTCATCATGAAATATATATCATCCACAAATGCAAAAATATATATTTTACAGAATATGGATTTATGTATAATTTTGTTCAACTAGGAAGCTCACCCATAGGTTGAATATTCAGTTCCAAAGCGTTTAGGAGGAGTGATCTCTTCTCACAATTTGTATTTGCTGAGGTAGCCACCTCACAAAAATGTAGGTGTGATACCAGGTAGCTTTCGGTATGTGCATATAAAAATACATATGTTGAATAGGCTACAGAGAAAGGGAGACAGTAATACTCATATTTTGAACTTTAAAAACACATGGAGAACTATTTAATTAAAAATTGACTAGATTTATAACACATAAACTTTATCATGCAAAAGGCAAGTCCAAATATACATCATGCCTCCTTTGAACTGCTTGTATTTATATTCTGTTTGTGTTATTTTTCTCCATCATATTAGGATTAGTAGCCAGAGTCAAGTAGGGTATGGGATAGTGTCAGGGATTCTGTATTTTGAATGGAAAATTGGAAATTGTATCAAATGTGTGTGCAAATATGTGCAACCCAAAACTTCCCACTCTGATCCAGAACAATGCCTTGACATTACCTTCGCTCCAAGTAAGACACAATTAGAGGAGAAGAGTTAGAAAATTTGTGAATACATGTCTGGAATGGAAAATGCTCAGGAGTTCACAAACTTCGAGATGGTAGAGGAGTTTCCAAATGCAAGGGACATGGTAAACACAACACCAACATGGAGCTCTTCTGGCCTAAAGACTGTTTGAGAAACTGCATGTGAGATTGGGCACTTGAAATATAAGTTGTTGTCAGAAGTTTTAGCTTTCTTTCTAGTGAGACCATCAAAGATGGGTCTGCATCTATGTGACCTGGACGACATGTTTTCTTATTTTCCAATGAACATGGGGCAGCAGTGCTGAATTCTCTCTTTGTAGGTAAACTGTGGCCACTGGGGTCTTAGTGTCTCCCCGTGTCGCTGTGAAGACATTTGGTCATCCTCCACTTTTCGTGGTGTTTCTTGCTGCTGCACAGTGAGTTTGATATTTGCTTTACAAAATACAAGGAGTTCAACTGGGACACAGTGCTGCAGGGAGTTCTGTCACTTGTGGTGGGTTAGAGTCTGCAGGAGAATGCACCATCCAGGCTTCTATCACTCATTGCTTGCTACATTGCCCCCTTTTCCATTGCAACCTAATTCTGAACATTGACCTGAAACCTCTCTATATAACAAGGTGCCTTTAAATAAATGTGTCTGCTGGCTGCTGCAAGTCAATCAAATGCTATTTGGAAGCCAATGGCAGATCCACATGGCCCCACCACAGATGTTTTGTCACACACCTGCCCACAACTGCTCAAGGCGCACTACTCAGAAGGTTCCAACTTACTGGCATCTCTGTTCTATGCCATTTTCATGAAACCCAGTAATTCAAGGCCCAGTCTGGTACACTCATGATGAGCATCAGGAGATCTAACTGTTCTCCAGTGCCACCTGGTCATGGGAATTTAAAAAATTTCATGGTATTTATCTAGCCATTTTTCAAAGAGTAATTTGGAGCCACAGTGGGTTTCAATTCATTCATGAACCATTAAATGTTGTGGAAGCTCATTTCAATGAAAGATCTGGAGAACTCTCACAGGCAATGCTTCCCAAAGAGTGGCCTAAAGGTCACATGAGGCCAGGCCTATTGAGGTCTACAATGTGAGGTCCATGGGTGTTTTGACTCTCAAATATGCCTGCCAAGTCTTTCAGAATAAAATCCGGGTATATCCTGGCTGACATTCTCAGTGCTTTGTGGAAAGCCACCCTGGGCTTAGAACTCAGTTTCCAAGGGCAAGTCTAATGCGTGGCCTCCTAAAATCCCAACACAATTCATGTCAATACTTCTCTGAGGTCAGTTCCAGAACTCAGTCTCTAAGGTGAATCAAACCCGAGTTAAAGCCCAGGTGGACCCAGTCTTATCTTCCAACAGCCAAATAAATGACCACAATTAAATCCAAAACACTCCCACATTGCCCTCATCTTCTTCCATATAGACACTCATCATTACCTCTGGCTGGAGGTTTCCATGAGGGGTAAAGCACAAGACAGAGTCTGAAATATTCTCCCTTGCCCTCATTTGCCTAAAGTCAGTGTGACCTGGACACCCTTCCTGTAAACAAGGAGTGATTTAATAGGCCTGCCACTAATACTGCTCTGCTTCTCCAATTTGAGGCCTACTGACTGTCATGTATAGATTCTTTATGTGATTTGGATTCATTAGAAAACCCAAGCACATATGGGCTAGCCTCTGCAGGGCTTTGAAGAACTCGATTAATTAAAAGGATCCCCAAATTCACTTGTTGGAGGTCAGGAACCTAACAGAGAAAGGCAATAAACTTCATCTACAATGACTGATTTTTTAGACATTTTGGTTTTGGATGAACACATGGGATCTTTCTTAAGATCCATTAGGCGCTGATTATCTAAGACACAGCCTCACACACGGCCAAGAGGCTGATTCACACACATATCTCTCAAAGCATTTTAGCAAACAGAAACAGGTGATGCCCATTCATTTCCATTTGAAAACTGTTTTCTTCAGGATTCACAAAGGGGTGGCCTGAGGCAAAGACCTTCCTGACATTCAGGGCAACAGAGGAATAGGGAAGCAAAAGGCCCAAAGCCAGTTTTCTCCACTGAGACTTTCCTTGTCACACTGATATCTGACTTTTCTGAGATGCTCCCTTTCCTTTCAGCTATAGAATACATGGCCATGTCACAGAGGTTGGAGGTGGTACATAACTTGGACAAAAAACCATGAGCCTACTCTGGAGAGTGGCCAGATTCAAAAAGAAAACAGGAACTTAGGAAGATAGTACGTGTTGCCCATTGATAAGGCAAGTCACAGTCCATTCATAAATTAGGCAGGATAAATGCTGGAATTCTTTCTACTAGACAGGACACATCCATAGATGAATTCTCTTTTCTAATGAATACAACCACGGACACAGAGAGTTACACAGACATAGAAACACTCACATTGTCAAAGGAATTACTAGACACAGTCCACTCCAAACCCAACAAACTGCCTTTCCTACTTATTCTCAGAACATGAGAAAAAACCACAAACTCACTCCCACACCCACAAAGACACCTCCTTCCCCCAAGTAATTCTGTGACTATCCTGAGTGTCGTCTGACTGGTAGGCCATACTATGTACCCCCAAATGGCCTGTCCTGTCTCAGATATGTTCTCCTTGGCCAAATCTGTGACGTTGTCAGGAGCCAGAAATGGGAAAGTACCTTTTTCTCAGGAAAGGCCCCTCTACAAAGCTCTCCTGGCATTTGGCCATCCTCACATCAGTAGGTTCCAGGAAACACTGATTCTGTCCTTGGTAAATCCAAACAAGTGACCTCAATGGGACTGGGACTGGGACTGGCTCTGGTTGCCTGGCTTCTGCACACAAGTTCAGAGAGTTCCATCACCAAGGAAGAGAGGTGAGATCACTTACTTCAGGTAGTGAATGAGGACACTGCCTTGGCAATCACTTTGTCCTAACAGTTGCTTCCAAGGGTCCCATGAGATAGAGGCTGCCCCTACTTCCTGTGACACTTTCACAAGTTAGAATGGTGAATCAACCATAGGCACCCAGGAACAGCTCTCCACACAGGCCTGGTTTGGTCCATTTTCTCTACATTGAGAACAGAGAGGCTGATTAAGATACAACCCTTCATCCTGACCAGGTTGTTTGCAATGGAAGATGAGTTTTGCTCTTTAAGGTCCTTCATAGCTGCCTATATCTTCTCCAGGGATCACATCTGCATGGACCTTTGAGTTTTTCAGCATATGGAATATCCCCTACATTCCTGTATTGTAAGACCAACACTGTCCCTGGTCTTTTGTTAAGTGAGATTGTGGGAACAGTGTATGTTTAGGGTTTAATAACATGTTTGATTTGGGTTAGGAATCATTCTGCTGGATGAATAATGGTATTGGGAACCTGTGATATTTATTAAAACATAGACATAAAATATAAGTATGAAAACAGAAATCTAGGTAAGATTTGAAGCTCAGAAGGGCATTGAGCTGTTGATTGTGATACTTAGCTTTGAATTATGTTCCGCATATATGTCTCAGATAAATCGATAATCAATGGCATAGGACCTTGTTCCTTGGATGATTGAATGGAAAAGAGAACTTCCACTCAAACAGGGAAACTCAGTAAGATTAGGAAGATAGTCAGTAGCTTTCAGAAGAAGAGTGAGTACAGGATTTGGACCAAAAATTCTTTATCAATAGGGTTTCGCTTAGAGAGTGAAAGTAAATATCATCACATGTGAAGAGTCACTCACATGGTGAACTGGGGAAAATATTTAGGAAAACAGACATCAATAGAGACATTAGGAAATCAGGCAAAGTATAGAGTGAGTGATAGGATTAGACATTATTAACTGCATTTAGGTTGAATATATAATTTTAGGAAGAAACAAATACGTAGTCACCAATAGGATTGATATTTGAGACTATTAGGCAAACTGGACCTGGATGTTTTTAGGAATCCATGTTCAGTTTCCATTTAGGCTTTGGTACAATCATAAGTGTGACTTTTGCTTTTTGTGTCCAAAATATTACTGTGATACAATGTATATGTAGATAAGGTGACCTGAGTATTTCTTCCACCATTTCTGGGAGCAATATTTTGAAGATGTATAAATTTGTATTTGGGGTACAAACAGGTGTACTCTTTGTCTTTGAATATGGAGAATATGCATGTATAGACCATACTGTGAATAAATAATATAACTGGTTCCAACTTCAAATAATGGATTGAATTGAAATGTGAAAATATACAGGAAATCTTATATTGATATACAACCATTCATTCCAACCCGTTTTACATCTAATGGTAATATGAGGATTATGGTTTATCATGAAGAGTGTGTGAGTTTTGCTTAAAATTGATTATGGAAAAAGAAAATATTTTTTTTGGAAAAAAAGTCTCATAAAAAGACCAGTCAAGAAACCTGGAGAAATACATGTGTTCTGAAGCAGGAAGTGACTGAAAGTGAAACAAATGCGTATAAATTTGTGAAATTGTAGATGAAATACATATCCTCTGATGTGCATTAACTGAAGGAATAGTAATGTACCAGTGTTGAGTAAAAATGAACGTCAAAATAAACATCATGTCCCATAGGAATCTTCTTGCATTGATGTTAAACTGAGTCAGTTAATGTAGAAATATTAGGATTTGAATGCACCATTCACTGAATTTAGTTTTCAGTCCTAAGAAACAAATATGTATTTCAGGTGGATGAATATTTCTGAGAATAATCTTGTGAAAATTTGATTATAATTCCACATACATGAACATGAATGAATTTTGGGACTGTACATAAGACACATCTATTTCATATTTTGAAATATATGGAGAGTGTGCATATATATATATATATATATATATATATATATATATATATATATATACAAGAGTGTGTACACACACACACACACACACAAAACAGACATTAAAAAGTAGCAATATATATGCCAATTGAAATTCTTCATGAAATATATATCATCCACAGATCCAAAAATCTTCATTTTACTGAGCGTGGATTTATGTGTAATATTGTTTAACTAGGAAGCTCACCCATAGCTTAAATTTTCAGTTACAACATCGTTTAGGAGGAGTGATCTCTTCTCATAATTTGTATCTGCCAAGTCAGCAACCTCACAAAAATGTACGTGTGATACCTGGTAGGATTCTATATGTGCATATAAAAATACATGTGCTGAATATGCTACAGAGAAAGGGAGACAGGAATTCACATATTTGTCAACTTTAAAAACACATTGAGAGAGGGAGGGGCAGATCTGCCAATCGCTCCTTCAAGGTAGGCGGACCTGCGACCCACCGGCTGAACAGGACCAGTCGCCCGCCACCGTGGAAAACACATCGCCCTGGTTGGGGGAGGGGCAATGCCGCCGGGCCTGCAAGGTAGGCAGACCTGTGACCCACAGCAGGACAGGCCCAGCAATCTGCGGAGGGGCAGAGACGCCCTCTGCGCCTGCAAGGTAGGTGGACCTGCAACCACCGACAGACCAGGCCCATGGCCCGCCAGCATGGTAGACACATCGTCCCGGTTGGGGGAGGGGCGGAGCAGCCACAGGCGCCTGCAAGGTAGACAGACCTGCAAGGGACAGACAAAACAGACCCAGTGGCCCGCGGATGGTCAAAGCTGCCGCCCACGCCTGCAAAGTAGCCCGACTTGCGACCCACTGGCAGAACAGGCCCAGTGCCTGCAGAGGGGCAGAGCTGCTGCTCGCACCTTCAAGGTAGGCGGACCAGCTACCGACTTACAGAACAGGCCCAGCAGCCTCCTGGTGTGGTAGGCACATTGTCCCAATTGTAGGAGGGGCAGAGCCACCACCTGTGCCTGCGAGGGAGACTTTGAAACTATACAAGAGCAATATAAATATATAGGGGAAAAATTCAATAACACAACAGTTTCACCAAGCAGAAAGAAATATGAACAGTATGAAAAGACAAGGAAAGAAAGGACCATAAGCAATGCAGGTAAAGTCAACGTTAGAAGAGGTAATATCTGCAGCAGATGGAATGTCAGATAAAGAACTCAGGATATACATGCTTCAGATGATCTGGAGTCTCAAGGAAGACATTAGAGAGCAAAATCAGACAATGAAAGATCACCTTGATAATGAATTACATAAAAAAAATCCAAGAAGCATAAGATCAACTATACAGGGAGATAAAGATTATAAAATCAAACAAACAGAAATCTTAGGAATGCAGGAATCAATAAACCAACTTACAAACTCAATTGAGAATACTACCAGCAGAGTAGAACACTTAGAAGATAGAACATCAGACAATGAAGACAAATTATTTCAACTTGAAAAGAACACAGACAGCTCAGCAAGACTTTTAAGAAACCATGAGCAGAACATCAAAGAAATATGGGATATCATAAAAAGACCAAACTTAAGAGTCATTGGGATACAGGAAGGTATAGAGGTCCAAACAAAAGGAATGAGCAATATATTCAATGAAATAAAGGAGAAAACTTTCCAGACTTGTAGAATGAGACAGAATCGCAAATCCTAGAAGCTTACAGGATGCAAAATGTGCAAAATCATAAGAGATCCACACCTAGACATATTATAATGAAGATGCCCAACATACAGAAAAAGGAGAGAATTTTAAAAGCTACAAGATAAAGGAAGCAGATTACATTTAGTGGTAAACCAATCAGGATAACAGCTGATCTTTCAACACAGATTCTGAAAGCTAGAAGATCCTGCAATAACATTTTTCAAACACTGAAAGAAAATGGGTTCCATCCAAGAATTGTGTATGCAGCGAAATTAAGCTTCAGGATAGAAGATGAAATTAAAACTTTCCACGATAAACAAAAGTTAAAAGAATTTGCAGCTAGAAAACGATTTCTTAAAAACATCCTTGGCAAAATATCACAGGAAGGGGAAATGGAAAATAACAATGAAAACCAACAGTGGGAGGTAGAGGAGTAAAGGGGGGAAAATAATCAAGGAGGAAAACAAACCATGTTTAGTAACATAAATATACAAATATGGCTGGAAGAACAACCCATATCTCAATAATAACCCTAAATGTTAATGGCTTAAACTCACCAATTAAGAGACACAGGCTAGTAGAATGGATCATAAAACAAGACCCAACAATATGCTGCCTACTGGAGACACATTTGTTAGGAAAAGATATACATAGACTGAAGGTGAAAAGTTGGGAAAAATCATATCACTCATATGGACTTCGGAAACAAGCAGAAGTGTCCATACTCATATCAAATAAAATAGATTTCAAGCCAAAGTTAATCAAAAGGGATAAAGAAGGACACTACATACTGCTCAAGGAAACCATACACCAACAAGACATAACAATCATAAATATATATGCCCCAAACATTGGTGCAGCTATGTTCATCAAACAAATTCTTCTCAAGTTCAAGATTCTAATAAACCAATATACAATACTCATGGGAGACTCAAACACACCTCTCTCACTACTGGACTGATCTTCCAAACAAAAGTTGAATAATGAAACTATAGAACTCAATAACACAATTAATAACCCAGACTTATGATATATATATAGAATATACCACCCAACATCAAGCAGTTACACTTTTTTCTCAGCAGCACATGGATACGTCTCAAAAAATAAATCATATATTATGTCACAGAGCTACTCTTAGACAATATAAAGGAGTAGATATAATACCAGGCATCTTATCTGATCATAAGGAAATGAAATTGAAAATCAACAATGAAAGAAAGAAGGAAAAATCATGTATCACATGGAGAATGAAAAATAGGTTACTGAATGATCAATGGGTTATAGAAGACATCAAGGAGGAAATTAAAAAATTCTTAGAGATAAATGAAAACACAGACATTACATATCAGAATCTATGGGACACATTGAAAGCAGTTCTAAGAACAAAATTCATTGCTTGGATTTCATTCCTTAAAAAAAGGAAAAAAAAAAGACAAATAAATGATCTCATACTTCATCTCAGAATCCAAGAAAAAGAAGAGCAAAACAACAGCAAAAGAAGTAGAAGCCAAGAAATAATTAAAATCAGAGCTGAAATTAATGAAATCGAAACAAAGAAACAATTGAAAAAATTGACAAAACTAAAAGATGGTTCTTTGAAAAAATAAATAAAATCGACCGACCCTTAGCCAAGCTAACAAAGAAAAGAAGAGGGAGAATTCAGTATCACAACAGATAGTTCAGAAATACAGAAGATAATCCGAAATTATTTTGAATTCTTATTCTTCAATAAAATAGAAGATAGTGAAGGCATCGATGAATTTCTCAAGTCATATAATCTGCCCAGATTGAGTCAGGAGGATATAGGCAACCTAAACAGACCCATAACAATTGAGGAAATAGAATAAACCATCAAAAGACTACCAACTAAGAAAAGCCCAGGACCGGATGGGTATACAGCAGAGTTTTACAAAACCTTTAAAGAGGAACTAATACCAATACTTTTCAAGCTATTTCAGGAAAAATGCAAAAATCCTCAATAAAATTGTGGCGAATCGGATACAAAAACATATTAAAAAAATTGTGCACCATGATCAAGTAGAATTCATCCCTGGGATGCAAGGCTGGTTCAATATACAGAAATCAATAAATGTTATTCATCACATCAATAGACTTAAAAATAAGAACCATTTGATCATCTCGATAGATGCAGAAAAAGCATTCAACAATGTACAGCATCCCTTTATGTTCAAAACTCTGGAAAAACTAGGGATAACAGGAACATACCTCAATAATGTAAAAGCAATCTATGCTAAGCCTCAGGCTAGCATCATTCTGAATGGAGAAAAATTGAAGGCATTCCCTCTAAAATCTGGAAGAAGATAGGGATGCCCTCTCTCACTACTTCTGTTCAACATAGTTCTCGAAACACTGGCCAGAGCAATTAGAGAGATTAAAGAAATCAAAGGCATAAAAATAGGAAAAGAAGAACGTAAATTATCACTATTTGAAGATGACATGATTCTATACTTAGCAGACCCAAAAAGGTATACAAAGAAACTATTAGAGCTAATAAATGAATTCACCAAAGTGGCAGGATATAAAATCAATACGCATAAATCAAAGGCATTCCTGTATATCAGCAACAAATCCTCTGAAATAGAAATGAGGACAACCACTCCATTCAAAATATCCACACACACACACAAAAAAAAAAAAAATACTTGGGAATCAACCTAACAAAAGAGGTGAAAGACTTATAAAATGAAAACTACAGAACCCTAAAGAGAGAAATAGAAGAAGATCTTAGAAGATGGAAAAATATACTATGTTCATGGATAGGCAGAACTAACATCATCAAAATGGCAATATAACCAAAATTCTCTATATGTTAAATGCAATGCCAATCGGGTCTAAAAGCATGCAATGGAGGAAGGATAGCATCTTCAACAAATGGTTCTGGGAAAACTGGAAATTCATATGCAACAAAATGAAACTGAATCCATTTCTCTCGTCATGCACAAAAGTTAACTCAAAATGGATCAAGGAGCTTGATATCAAATCAGAGACACTGCATCTGATACAAGAAAAAGTTGGCTATGATCTACATACTGTGGGGTTGGGCTCCTAATTCCTCAATAGGACACCCATAGCACACGAGTTAATAACTAGAATTAACAAATGGGACTTACTCAAACTAAAAAGTTTTTTCTCATCAAAAGAAAAAATAAGAGAGGTAAATAAGTGGTCTACATCCTGGGAACAAATCTTTACTCCTCACACTTCAGATAGAGCCCTAATATCCAGAGTATACAAAGAACTCAAAAAATTAAACAATAAGAAAACGAATAACCCAATCAACAAATGGTCCAAGGACCTGAACAGACACTTCTCAGATGAGGACATACAATCAATCAATAAGTACATGAAAAAATGCTCACCATCTCTTGCAGTCAGAAAAATGGAAAACAAACCCACCCTAAGATACCATCTCACTCCAGTATGATTGGCAGCCATTATGAAGTCAAACAACAAGTGCTGCCGAAGATGTGGGGAAAAGGGTACACCTGTACATTGCTGGTGGGACTGCAAATTGGTGCAGCCAATTTGAAAGAAGTATGGAGATTTCTTGGAAGCTAGGAATGGAACCACCATTTGACCCAGCTATTCCCCTTCTCAGTGTATTCCCTAAGACCTAAAAAGTGCATGCTGCATTGACACTGCTACATTGATGTTCATAGTAGCACAATTCAAAATAGCAAGAGTGTGGAACCAACTTAGATGCCCTTCAATAGACGAAGGAAAAAAAATGTGGCATTTATACACAATGGAGTAATACTCTGCATTAAAAAATGTCAAAATCATAGAATTTGCCGGGAAATAGATGGCATTAGAACAGATTATGCTAAGTGAAGCTAGCCAATCCCTAAAAAAAAACAAATGCCAATAGTTTTATTTGATATAAGGAGAGTAACTAAGAACAGAGTTGGGAGGAAGAGCATGAGAAGAAAATTAACATTAAACGGGGGTGAGAGGTGGAAGAGAAAAGGAAAGAGAAGGAAAATTGCATGGAAATGGAGGGAGACCCTCATGGTTATACAAAATTACATACAAGAGGAAGTGAGGGGAAAGGTGGGAAAAAACCAAGGGGGAGAAATGAATTACAGTAGATGGAGTAGAGAGAGAAGATGGGAGGGGAGGGGATGGGGGATAGTAGAGGATAGGAAAGACAGCCGACTACAACAGACACTACTATTGCAATACGTAAAAGAGTGGATGTGTAACAGATGTGATGCTGAAACCTGTATACGGGGTAAAAATGGGAGTTCATAACCCACTTGAATCAAAGTGTGAAATATGATATGTCAAGCAATAGGTAAAGTTTTGAACAACCAACAATAAAAATTAAAGTAAAAAAACACATAGAGAACTATTTCAATGAAAAATGGACTAGATATATAACACCTACCCTTTATCATGCAAAAGGCAAGTCCAACTATACACCATGCTTCCTCTGAACGGCTTGTATTTCTATTCTGTTTGTGTTATTATTCTCCATCATAGTAGGATTAGTAGTCAGAGTCTAGTAGGGTATGGGTTAGTGTCAGGGATTCAGTATTTTGAATGGAAAAAAGGAAAAGGAACCCAATGTGCATGCAAATATGGGCTACACAATAAATTTCCCACTCTCATCCAGAACAATGGCTTCACATTACCTTCGCCCCAAATAAGACGCAATTAGAGGAGAAGAGTTGGAAAATCTGTGAATATATATCTGGAATGGAAAATTAAAAGGAGTTCACAACCTTGGATGTGGTAGAGGAGTTTCCAAATGTAAGGGACAAGGTAAACACTCCACATTCTTGTAGCTCTTCTGGCCTAAAGACTTCTTGAGAAACTGCCTCTGATGTTGGGAACTCAAAATATATGTTGTTGTCAGGAGCTTTAGCTTTCTTTCTAGTGAGACCATCAGAGCTGGGTCTACATCTATGTGACCTGGAGGACGTGGTTTCTTATTTTCCAATGAACACTAGGCTACAGTACTGAATTCTCTCTTTGTAAGTAAACTGTGACCTCTGGGGTCTAAGAGTCTCCCCGTGTGGACTGTGAAGGCATTTGGTCATTCTCCACTTTTCGTGGTGTTTCTTGCTGCTACACTGGGAGATTGGTATTTTCTACACGAAATACAAGGAGTTGAACTGGGACACAGTGCTGAAGGGAGTTCTATCATGTGTAGTGGGTCATGGTCTGCAGGAGAATGCACCAACCAGGCTTCTAGCCCTCATAGATTGTCCCCTTGTCCATAGCAACTTGATTATGAACATTGCCCTAAAAATTCTCCATATACCAATATGCCTTTACATATAAGGGTTTCCTGGCTGCACCACGTCAGTCACATGCCATTTGGAAGCAATGGCAGATCCACATGGCCCCACCACGGATGTTTTATCACAAACAAGCACACCAAAGCTTGCGCCTACAATTGAGGAGTATCCAACTTACTGGCATCTCTGTTCTACACCATTTTAATGAAACTCAGTCAATAAAGGCACTCATGATCAGCAATAGGGCATACAAAGGTTCTCCAGTGCCACCTGGTCATAGGAATTTCAAAAATTTTATGGTATTTATCTAGCCATTTTTCAAGGTGGAAGTTGGAGGCACTGTAGGTTTCAATTCATTTAGGAACCATTAAATTGTGAGGAAGCTCATTTCAATGAAATCTCTGGAGGACACTCAAAGGCAAGTCTTCCCAAAGAGTCGCCAAAAGGTCACATGAAGCCAGGCCCATTGAGGTCTACAGTGTGAGGTCTATGTGTGTTTTCACTATGGCTGCCAAGTCTTTCAGAATAAAATCTTGTGATATCCTGGTGAGATTCCCAGTGCTCTGTGGAAAGCCAGCCTGGGCCTAGGTCTCAGTTTCCAAGAGCGAGTCTCATGTGTGGCCTCCTAAAAACTCAACACAATTCATGCCAATACTTCTCTGAGTTCAGTTCCATAACTCAGTCTCTAAGGGGAATCACACCAGATTTCAAGTCCTGGTTGACCTACTCATCTCTTCCAACCCCAACACAAATGACCAAAATTAAACCAAAACATTCCCACATGACCCTCATCTTATTGCATATAGACACTCATCTTAACCTCTGGCTGGAAGTTTCCATGAAGGACACAGCCCAAGACAGTGTCCAAAATAGGCTTCCTTGCCCCTTATTTTCCTAATGTCAGGGTGGCCTGGACACCCTTCCTGTAACCCAGGAGTGATCAAATAGGCCTGCTGTAATACTGCTCTGCTTCTCCAATTTGAGGCCTACTGACAGTGGGGTTTAGAATCTTTATGTGAATTGGAGTCATAAGAAAACACAAACACCACTGGGCTAGCATGTGCAGGGCTTTGAAGAAATCATTTGACCCAAATGATCCCTATTCTCACTTGATGGAGTTCAGGAACCTTACAGTGGAAGGCAAGAGACTTTATCCTCAATGACTCCTCTTTTGGGCATTTTGGTTTTGGATTCACACATGGGATCTTTCTTTATATCAATCAGGTGCTAAGAATCTAAGCCACAGCCTCACACAGGGCCAAGAGGCTGATTCAGACACACCCCTTTCTAAAGCAATTAGGCAAAGAGCCACAGGTGAGGCCCATTCATTTCCATTTGAAAAGTGTTTTGTTCTGGCTTCACGAAGGTGTGGCCTGAGGCAAAGAAATTCCTGACATACAGGGGAATAGAACAAAAGGTAAGCAAAAGGCCCAAAGCACGGTTTTTCCACTGAGACGTTACTGGTCACACTGATATCTGAGTTTTCTTAGTTGCTCGCCATTCCCTTCAGCTATCCAGTACATGGCCATGTCACAGAGCTTGAAGGTGGTACTTCTCTTGGACACAAAACCATGAGCCTATTCTGGAGAGTGGCCAGAATTCAAAAATAAAACCAGAACTTAGGAAAATAGCAGGTGTTGCCCATCGATAAGGGAAGCCGCAGTGCATTCATATATTCGGCTGGGTGAATGCTGGGAAGCTTTCTACCAGACAGGACACATCCATTCATGCATTCTCTTTTCTAATGTCTACAACCACGGACACAATGGGATACACAGACATAGAAACACTTGCTTTATCAAATCACTTATTAGAAACAGTTCACTCCAAACCAAACAAACCGCCATTCCTACCTATTCTGAGAACATGAGACAAAAGCACAAACACACACCCACACCCACAAAGCACCTTCTTCCCCCAAGTAGGTCTCTGACTATCCGGAGTGTCCTCTGACTATTGGGCCAAACTATGTTCCCCCGAAATTGCCTGTCCTGTTTCAGATCTGGTTTCCTTGGCCAACTCTGTAAAGTTGTCAGGAGGCAGCGGTGATCCACTACCTGCTTTCTCAGGAAAGGCCACTCTTCAGAGCTTTCCTGGCTTTTGGCAGTCCTCATATCAGTAGGTACCAACAAAGACTGATTCTGTCCTTGGTAAATCCAAAGAAGTGAGACCACTGCTACTGGGACTGGAATGGGATTTGGGTGCCTGGATTCCTTGATCCCAAATTCAGAGAGTTCTATCACCAAGGATGTGAGGTGAGGTCTGAGGTCACTTCCTTCAGGAACTGAATGAGCTCACACCATTTGCAACCACTTTGTCCTAACAGTTGCTTCCAAGGGTCCCCTGAAATGAAGGCTGCCCCTGCTTCCTGTTACAGTTTCACAAGTTTGAATGGTATATTAACCATAGGCAACCGGGAACAGCTCTCCACACAGCCTGGTTTGGTTCTTCTTCTCTACATTAAGAAGAGAGAGGCTGATTCAGACATATCCCTTCATCCTGACCAGGTTGTTTGCAAGAGAAGATGACTTTTGCTCACTCAGTTCCTTCATAGCTGCCTACAACTTCTCCAGGGATCATTTTTACATGTACCTTTGAGTTTCTTAGCAATAGGAAGTTCCCCTACATTCCTGTATTGTAAGACCTACTCTGTCCCTGCTCTTCTGTAAAGTTATATTGAGGGAACAGTGTATGGTTAGGGTTAATAACAGGTTCAATTTGCATTAGGAATCATTCTGCTGGATGAATAATGGTATTGGAAACCTGCGATATTTACAAGAATATATAGGTGAAACATAAGTATGAAAACAGAAATCTATTTAAGATTTGAAGCCCAGAAGAGCATTGGGACCTTGATGGTGATACTGAGCTTTGATTTATTTTCTGCACAGATGTCTCAGATACATCAATATACAATGGCAAAGTTCCGTGTATTTTGGATGATTGATTGTCAAAGAGAACTTCCAGTCAAAAAGGGATAATCAGTAGGATTAGGAAGATAGTCAGTAGGTTTAGAAAGGAGAGTGAGCATAGGATTTGGACCAAAAGTTCTTTAGCTATAGGGTTTCGGGTATAGAGTGAATGTAAATGTCACCACATGTGAAGAGTCAGTCACAATGATGAACTGGGGAAAATATGTAGGAAAGCAGATATCAATAGAGACATTAGGAAATCTGGCAAAGTGTAGTCGGTAGTGAAAGGTTAATATAATAGGTACTTATCACTTCCTGTTTTCTGTATGCTTAATAAAACACTGTTGAAATCTTGAGAACTGTTTGCTAATCTTGTTCCCAGAATGTTCTGTCCTCAACTGCCAAACTGCAGAAAGTACTTCCTCACCCAGTTGCCCACAAACAGCTCACTCGCCCTGACCCATCAATAAACATCCTGCCCTGCCCTCTCAAAGGAAAGTATATAAGCTCTGCTTAAGCTGTTCTCAGGGCTCTCTGCTCTATTCAAGTGAACTCTGAGCCCCAGCATGCTGGACCCATAATAAACCCTTTGCTTTTGCATGAGACAGTCTCTTGGTGGTTTCTTCCCCGGACGCTCGCCCGACCTTTACATATGGAGGTTCCACCGAGATCCAGCAGCGGCAGATGAGAGACCCCAATGGGCTCCTCTCGGGGTATGTAAGGCGCCTCTTTCTGGTTTCAGGTTTCAGGTTAGGGCTTGGCAAAATGGCTGTTGATGAAGAGTGTGAGCTCTCTCCGACGATGGCTGACAGACATGTCATAGAGCCACAGGCCACGTCACTGGGGGACTCCCCAGAGAACTCGGGAAATCGAGGAACAATAGTCTCCTCGACTCAGTGATATTTTGTTTCAGATTCGGCATATCCAGCCCATCAGGTTTTGCCGGCTACTCAGTCCTGGTCTCAGTGTTGGACGTCCATTGCCTGTCTTTATTGTATTGTCTTGTCTGTGTCGTGTGTCGTTGCTTTTACTGATTGTTTATCTTTCATAATGGGATAGAGCACTTCAATGCCTCTTTCCCTGACCCTTGATCATTGCACCAAAGTCCGCTTAAGGGCTCAGAATCTTTCTTTTTCAGTTAAACGCTGGACCTGGCAGACTCTCTGTGCCTCAGAATGGCCCACCTTTGGATTCAGATGGCCCCTAGAAGGATCTTTCTACTTCCCACTAATTTAAAAAGTCAGAGATATTGACTTTCAGCCAGCGCCACATAGACATCAGGATCAAGAGACAAATATCTTAACCTTCAGGACCTCTGCAATTCTCCTCCTCCATGTGTGAAGCTTTTCCTTGCCCCTGCCCCCGCTCCTACTCTTTCCGTCATGCTCTCTCAAACCTTCTGCTTCTCCTCCTCCTTCAACCTCTGTTCTCCCTGAGTCACAAGATTTTACTCTACTGGACTCTCGTCCTACTACTTATTCCCTGCCCTCGTCCCCCAACCCCAACACCCTCTAAGTAATTCCCCTGCTGCTGTCTCAGCCTCTCCGCCATTGGAGGAAGCTAAGCGAGCCCAGCGCACTCCAGATAACTCCCCTGCGGAAAACACAGCCCCTCCTTTCCTGGAGGTTGCTGGCCCGGCTAAAGGAATTTGCCGGCGTTGAATGATTGAAATCCCTGGAACTCACGTGATGCTCCCTCTCCATTTCTAAGGAACAATGATTGATGACAACCATGGGGGAAAAATGCAAGCCTACCAGTATTTACCTTTCTCCTCTTCAGACCTAAATAACTGGAAAAATAACAATCCCCCTTTTACCGAGGACCCCACCTGGGTCTCAGGTGTGGTTGAGTCATTGATGTTTTCACACCAGCCTACTTGGGATGACTGCCAACAACTCCTAGGGACTCTCTTTATGACAGAGGAACAAAAGAGAATCTTCCTGGATTATAGAAAAAAATATTCTCGGACCAGATGGGTGACCGACAAAACTTCCCAACATATGCAAAGCCGCCTTTCCCTTGCACCGACCCAACTGGGACCCCAAAACCTGTGAAGGTAATGAGCATCCTTCCTCTTATTGCCGGGCTCTAATAGTGGGTATCTTAGTGGCCGCTAGACGATCAACTATTTTGGCCAAGGTAAGAGAGATTATTCAAGTGACTGATGAATGTCTCTCCATGTTCCTACAGGGAATTATGGAGGCATATAAGAGATTTACTCCTTTCGATCCTCAGGCAGAGAATCAAAAGGCATCTGTCATGGTGGCCTTTATTGGGCAAGCTGTTCTGGATATTAAAAGACAGTTACAATGCTTAGATGGATTACAAGATATGACTTTGAGAGGTTTAGTCAGAGAAGCCAAGAAGGTATACTAAGAGAGAAACTGAGGAAGAGTATGGAGCAGAGGGAGGATAAAAGAAACAAAAGACAGACTAAGGCATTGACTAAGGTCCTGGTCACAACAACAAATAGACCAGAAATTAAGAAACATGGAGACAGGAAGGGACACCGGGGACCACACTAGAGGCCACCCCTGGCCTCAATTCAATGTGCCTACTCTAAAAAAAAAGGACACTGGGCTAAAGAGTGCCCTAGAAAGAGACAGCCAGGCCAGCTGGACATTCTGACTCTGTAGGATTACTAAGAAAGTCGGGGCTCAGATCCTCTCCTCGAGCTCAGGTTAACTTTTGAAGTGGAGGGGACCCCAGTATACATTGAAGTGGATAAAGGGGCAATATATTCTGCCTTTAAGGCCCCATTGGAACCTCTATCAAATAAAAGGTCTCTAATTCAATGGGCTAATGGCAGTAAATATCAGGCTTGGACAACTAAGAGGACCATGGACCAGGGGAAAGGAAAAATCCATCACTCCTTCCTAGTAATCCCAGAATGCATGGCCCCATTGATTGGCAGAGATCTGCTCACAAAGCTCTGGGCCAAAATAACTTTTAACCCTGAAGGCCCCCAAGTGGAATTTCTAAATCCTTCAGTAAAAACTCCTATAATCACGGCTCTAACTATGTCAGTAGAAAATGTACATCAAATCACTCACCTTGGTTCAAAGAAACTGCATTCATTTTTGAAGGATCAAAAACAGAGTTTTCCACTAACCGACTCACAGTGAAAGGAAACAACTGAATGGATAACAAAAGCCTGTTGGGTCCATCAATTGGTTAATTCTTACCCTTCCAAGCTTCCTGCAGGAAAGCACCTACGAGGAACCAGACCAGGACAATTCTGGGAAGTGGACTTTACTGAAATTAAGCCAGCAAGGAATGGACTTAAATATCTCCTAGTCTTTGTAGATAAATTTTCAGGATGGATTGAAGCTTTCCCCCCTAAAAAAAAAGAAAAGAAAAAAAAATGAAACAGCGCAAATGGTGGTCAAGAAGATCCTGGAAGATATTTTTCCAAGGTATGGCCTGCCTAAAGTAATAGGGTCTGATAATGGACCGGCGTTCGTGGCCCAGGTAACACAGAGGTTAGCAAGGACCCTGGGGATTAATTGGAAATTACATTGTGTTTACAGACCCCCGAGTTCAGGACAGGTAGAAAGAATGAATAGAACCATTAAAGAGACCTTAACAAAATTAAGCTTAGAGACCGGCATAAAAGATTGGACTATGCTCCTGCTTTATGTACTGTTTCATGCAAGAAATACTCAATCTATTTCTTTGTGTAACCTCACACCCTGTGAAATTCTCTATGGTGTCCCTCCTCCAGTAAGGGTCCTACCCCAACTCTAAGACCTAACGATTCCTTCCACACCCCCTTGCTTAACAGACTTAAAGCTCTTGAAAGAACTCAGAGATACCTGTGAAAACAGATGGCCACTGCCTACCAACCTGGGGATGAGGGGACTCTACAGCGATATCAAATAGAGACTTCATCTATGTAAGACGACATCTGGTGTCATCCCTGGAACTCCCCTGAAAAGGACCATACCAGGTGCTACTTATAACACCTACAGGGTAAAGGTAGTCAAAATCACTTCCTGGATCCCTACCTCTCATCTCAAGCCTGTGCCCTGTCCAGACTCTGGCTGGAAACTGGAAAAGACTGGAAACCCTTTCAAATTGTGGATTCGCTGTGTGGATAAGGCTATAGACTCTCCCCTTGACAACCAGTAGTCCTAACCCTCATAAGCCTGTTCAGCAGCGATGTCTGATCACAAATCCTACTGGAAAGGAAGTATGGTCTATCTTGCATACAGCCCGCTTAGGGACCTGGTGGCCATCTCTCCAGCCAGACATTTGTCAGCTGCGTATAGGTCTTCCCTATTGGGATATCCCTAATGAAGAGGATCCCACTAAAATTCCATTAAATTCCTTCCATACCATAGATAATGGAAACAAACATTATTGATGTAGGGACACGCGAGCCAGATGCTGGTTGGCTAGCCTAGATTACTATGTTTGCCCAGTGTACTATCAAAGCCACAAACAGTCAAGGCTGTGTGCTGGAAACACCGACATCTTCTGTAAGTCATGGGGATGTGAGCATACAGGGACTGCCACATGGAACCCAAACTCCTCATCAAATTCTGTACACAGCATTGGCCATATTACCAATTAGACAACCAAAACTGATGGCCCCCTGAGGGGTCTCTAGATCTTCAAATTCTGTGTGACCTTTTTAACTTCTGCAAGTGCTCAAAAGGGTGAAAGGAGATTCCTCTATGTGGAGGCCTTTTCTCTCCTTTGCTCACATCGTGAACTATGCTTCTCCAATACATGCTCACCCTCAGCCTTCTGCTCTAGACTCTCTGTTGTCACTCCCACATCATCAACTTGATTTCTCCCCTCCAATTACTTTATTAAAAACCCAAACCTCCACCGTTTCTCAGACCATTGCCCCCTTGCTGAGGTAGCAGGTACTGAGGTAACCCTCCACTCACTCACTCCTCTCTTCTCCTGTCAGTGCCCACACTAGGTCCCACCAGGTCCTCTTACCAGCTAACCCAAAGCTCAAATCAGCTGAGAAGAGCCCCCAGACCCCTATCCAAGATGTAATGAAAATGGCCTTTAAAGTTGCTTTGTCATCACTGAAAACAGGTTACTAAGAATTTAAAGTCCCTTACAGGCTTTTTGGGATACTCACTCCCATCTCCCCCTCTGTTCTACCCGTTCTACTACTCATGTTTTTGGTGCTAGGAAGATCTCAAAACCCTTTTCCATTATTCTTTTTCATCTCTCCTTCCTCATTCTCAGATCCAAAGAGCTGCGCTCAGCCCTGCATTCCCCGTTTTCCCCCTCTGTACCAGGCCCACAGGAAAGTCTTAACTGACCTTATCCAGAAGTTTTCACCATGGCTAACTTTAGGACTTTCAGCAAAAGAGTCCCTATAAAAGAGTTCAGTGTAGATAAACTTCCTCTTTTTGTGTTGCCCTGGTCTACCTGGCAACTGGCTGAAAAAAATCAGCACTCCTGAGCTAGACACACCCTTACTAGTTTTTCACAACATATGTGATCAAGGCCTCTGGCCTTGAGCTGGGGCTTCATAGAGATGGCTACATTTCTAAGATGGATAAGTTGCAAACTGGGCTCCGTGGAAACAGCTGGCAGAGGGAAAAAAGGGGAAAAAAAGCTCTCCCCCACCCAGGTGTCCTTGAAAATTTAACTTGCCCAGAACTGAGGAAAAATCAGAAAAAAACTGCTCTTTGTGAACTTCTGCAGACTGTGAACTTCAGAGCCCCTTCCCTTACATGTTGGGTACAAAATTCTGAAACTACCTAAACTTGGGTTTCAGGGGATTAATTGATTACAACAGAAGCAATGCCCTCTGAATCTGGTTGCAACCAAATATGACTGTTTCCTTGTCTTTGGTGCTATCTTAGGTGCCTTGCCTTTTCCATCCCTACAACAATATAATTCTATATACTTAAACGTTGTTTATGTTTTTATGAAATGGTCAACAGAAGTGATTAATTGTGTAATGGTGCAGATGTTTCCCAGAGTGCTCTATTATGACGCAGGATCATTTGAAGATCAAATAGAGGGGCATACAACCCGGTTCAGGTGGGAACATATATATCTCACCTTAGCCATTCTATTATGAATAGGAGTTGCTGCCCGAGTTCGCACAGGAACCACTGCCCTGGTCCATGGGACACAACAAATGACCCAATTAGAAGCAGCAATAGATCAAAACTTAAAGATATTAGAAAATTCCATCACAGCTTTGCAGGAATCTTTTACCTCTCTCTTTGAAGTTTGCTGGGAGCCATCAGCCAAGTAGATATGACAAATTCCTTGCCAGCTTACTCCCATGCTGTCTACTGGAAGGACTTCTGAAAGGTGACCTTGCTCAAGGACCAGGGCAGGATCCGTGTTTAGGGTGTTCCCCCTTTAGAATAGGGCGGTTTAGCATAATAGGAGATTAGGGTGTTTCCCCTTTAGAATAGGGCAGTTTAGCATAATAGGAGATTAGGGTGTTCCCCCTTTAGAATAGGGCGTATCCTGCTGCTGAGTTCCTCTTGAGTGCTTAGGGTCAGACAGTATATTTTGGGAGACAGAAGCCCATGCGGAGTGGATTTGGGAGAGAGTGGATTTGGGCAGAGAACGTGGATTCCCCCAGAGCGTGTTTGTAGACGGCCAGTGTGAGTTCGGGAATAAAGAATTGCTGTTTGAATCTACAAGCTCTGTGGAGACTCGTGATTTGTGCCCAGCCAAAGACTGCGGCAGAAGTTGTTTTACAGAAAAGTCGAGGGTTGGACCTCCATTTCATGAGAGAAGGGAGCCTTTGTGCTGCATTGAGGAAAGAATGTTTTTTTTTTTTTTTTTTTTTTTTTTTTTTTTATGTCGACCATACTGGAGTTGTAACAAACTCTATGAGTAAATTAAAAAGATGCCTTGAAGAGCATCAAAGAGAGATAGAGACCCAAAATTGGTGGTTTGAGTCTTGGTTTACACAGTCCCCCTGGTTAACTACATTTTAATCAACCCTGACCGGTCCAATAATAATTCTCATTTTATTGCTTACTATAAAACCCTGTTTCTCAACCATGTAATTTCTTTTCTCCAAGCTCAAATTGGACAAGTTAAACTTATGTTAATACCCCACTAGCATACATAAAATGTGACACCCCCCAACAATCACTTTTATGATTAAAAGTAGCCAGAAGAAGAAGTGGGGAATGAAATGTTAATAAAATATGTACTTGTCACTTCCTGTTTTTCTGTACGCTTAACAAAACACTGTTGAAATGTTGAGAAATGTTTCCTAATCTTGTTCCCAGAATGTGCTGTCCCCAACTGCCAAACTGCAGAATGTACTCCCTCACGCGTTTACACACAAACCGCTTACTCGCCCTGACCCATCAATAAACTTCCCTCCTTGCCCTCTCCAAGAAAATTATATAAGCTCTGCTTAAGATGTTCTCAGGGCTCTCTGCTCTATTCAAGTGAGCTCTGAGCCCCAGCATGCTGGACCCCAAATAAACCCTTTCTGTTGCATGAGATAGTCTCTTGGTGGTCTCATCCTCTGACACTCGCCCTACATTTACTTGGATGATTGAATGTAGATGAGAACATCCATTCAAAAGTGATAGTCGGTAAAATTAGGAAGATAGTCAGTAGGTTTTGGAAGAAGAGTTAGTATAAAATTTGGAACAAAAGTTCTTTAGCAATAGGGTTTCGGTTACAGAGTGAATGTAAATGTCAACACAAGTGAAGAGTCGGTCACAATGATGAATTGGAGAAAATATGTTGGAAAGCAGATATCAATACAGACATTACAAAATCAGGCAAAGTATAAAGTCAGTGATAGGATTAGACATTTTCAACAGGGTTGAGTTTGAATATATAATCTTAGGAAGAAATGAATATGTAGTCATCAATAGGATTGATATTTGAAAGCATTAGGCAAATTGGAAATTGATGATTTTAGTAATCCATGTTCACTTTCCATTTAGGCTTTGGTACAAATATAAGTTTGACCTTTGAATTTTGTGTCCAGAATATTACTGTGATAAAATGTATATATAGATCGGGTGACATAAGAATTTCTTCCACCATTTTTGGGAGCAATATTTTGAAGACTTATAAATTAGTATTTGGGGTACAAACAGGTGTACCCTGTGTCTATGAATATAGAGATAATGCATGAATAGACCAACTGTGAATAAGTAATATAACTGGTTCCACTTTAAATGGTGGATTGAATTGATATCTGAAAATATGAAAAATCTTATATTGATATACAATCATTCATTCCAACAAGTTATACATCAATGTTAATATTAGGGTTATGGTTTATCATGAAGGGTGTGTGAGTTTTGCTTCAATGTGATTATGAAAATCGAAAATAATGTGTTTGGAAAAAAGAATCTTGAGAAGACCAGTTAAGAAATATGGAAGAATACATGTGTTCTAAAGTAGGAAGTGATTGAAAGTGAAAAAATGCCTATAATTTTGTCATCTTTTTGATGAAATATATATCCTATGATGTGCATTAACTGAAGAAATAGTAATGTACCAGTGTTGAATTAAAATGAACATCAAAATACACATCATGTTCCATTTGAATCTTCTTGCATTGAGGTTAAACTGGGTCAGTTATTATAGATATATTAGGATTTGTATGCAACATTCACTGAAGTTAGTTTTCAGTACAAAAAACAAAGAAGTATTTCAGGTGGATGAATATTTCTGAGAATAATATTTAGAAAAGATCATCATAAATCCACATACATGAATATGAATGAATTAAGGAATTGTATATTAAGATACAAATATTTCATATTTTGAAAAATCTGGAGAATGTGTGTATGTATATATATACACATATATATACATACACACAAACACATTAAAAACTCGCAATATATATGCTATTCGAAATTCATCATGAAATATATATCATTCACAGATCTAAAATATTCATTTTACTGAACATGGATTTATGTATAATGTTGTAAAACTAGGAAGCTCATCCATTGGTTATATTTTCAGTTCCAACGGTGTTTAGGAGGAGTGATCTTCTCTCACAATTTGTATCTGCCAAGTCGTTCACCTCACAAGAATGTAGGTGTGCTACCAGGTAGGATTCTATATGTGTTTATTGCTGTTGCATTGGGAGTTTAGTATTTGCTTCATGGAATCCAAGGAGTTCAACTGGGACACAGTGCTGGAGCGAGTTCTGTCAGGCGTGGTGGGTCAGGGTATGCAGGAGAATGCACCAACCAGGCTTCTATCCCACATAGCTTGCCCCCTTAAACATAGCAACCAGATTGTAAACATTGCCCTGAAACCTCACCATATAACAAGATGCCTTTGCATAGGAGGGTCTGCTGACTGCACCATGTCAGTCACAAGCCATTTGGAAGCCAATGGCAGATCCACATGGCCCCACCACAGATGTTTTTCACACACCTGCCAACCACTACTCTAGGACAACTACTCAGCAGGCTCCAACTTATTTTCATGAAACCCAATCAATCAAGGCACTGTCTGGTACACTCATGATCAGCAACAGAATATCCAATGGTTCTCCAGTGCCACCTGGTCATGGGAAATTGAAAATTTTCATGGTATTTATCTAGCCATTTTTCAAGGATGAAGTTGGATGCACTGTGGGTTTCAATTCATTCAGGAACCATTAAATGTTGAGGAAGCTCATTTCAATGAAAGTTCTGGAGAATTCTCACAGGCAAGGCTTCCCAAAGAGTGGCCAAAAGGTCACATGAAGCCAGGGCCATTGAGGTCTAAAATGTGATGTCATTGTCTGTTTTGACTCTCAACAATGGCTTCCAAGTCTTTCAGAATAAAATCATGTGATATCCTGGTTGAGATCAGAGTGCCCTCTGAAAAGCTACCCTGGGCCTTGATCTCAGTTTCCAAAGATGACTCTCATGCGTGGCTTCCTCAAATCCCAACACAATTCATGGCAATACTTCTCTGAGGTGAGTTCCAGAACTCAGTCTCTAAGGGGAATCACACCAGAGTTCAAGCCCAGGTGGACCCAGTCATCTCTTCCAACTGCCACACAAATGACCACAATAAAACCGATATTCTCCCACATGGCCCTCATCTTCTTCCATATTGACACTCATCATAACCTCTGGCTGGAGGTGTCCATGAGGGACGCAGCCCAAGACAGTGTCCAAAATAAGCTCCATTGCTCCTCATTTGCCTAAATTCGGGGTGGCCTGGACACCCTTCCTTTGTACCAGGAGTGATCAAAAAGGCCTGCCCGTAATACTGCACCACTTTTCCCATTTGAGGCCTATTGAGTGTCGGGTTAAAGATACTTTATGTGAATTGGAGTGATGAGAAAACCTAAGCACCTACGGGATAGCCTCTGAAGGGCTTTGATGAACTCATCTGACCCAAATGATCCCTATTCTCACTTGATGGAATTCAGGAACCTTACAGAGGAAGGCAAGAGACTTCATCCACAATGACAGCTCTTTTTGCCATTTTTGATTTGGATGCACACATGGGATCTTTCTTTAGATCCATCAGGTGCTGAGAATCTAAGTCAAAGAATCACACTGGGCCAAGAGGCTGATTCAGACACAACTCTTTCCAAATCAATTAACGAAAGAGCCAAAGGTGAAGCCTATTTATTTCCATTTGAAAACTATTTTGTTCAGGATTCACAAAGGGGTGGCGTGAGACAAAGACTTCCTGACTCTCAGGGCAACAGAACAATAGGTAAGCAAATGGCCCAAAGCAGGGTTTCTCCACTGAGACTTTCCTGGTCAACTGATATCTGAGTTTTCTCAGATGCTCGTCATTTCCTTCAGCTATCCGGAACATTGCCTTGTCACAGAGCTTGGAGGTTGTACATAACTTAGACACAAAACCATGAGACTATTCTGGAGAGTGTCCAGAATTATGGAAGAAAACAGCAAATTAGGAAGGTAGCAGGTATTGCCCATTAATAAGGCAATCCACAGTCCATTCATAAAATGGGCAGGATGAATGCTGGGAAGCTTTCTACTAGACAGGACATATCCATTGATGCATTCTCTTTTCTAATGTCTACAACCACGGACACAGTGTGATACACAGACCCAGAAACACTTGCCTTGTCAAACAACTTACTAAAAACAGTTCACTCCAAACCAAACAAACTGACTTTCCTTCCTATTCTCAGAACATGAGACAAAACCACAAACCCACACCCACACTGACAATGACACCTTCTTCCCCCAAATAGGTATGAGACTATCCGGAGTATCCTCCGACTGGTGGGCCATACAATGTTCCCCCAAAATGTCCTGTTCTGTCTCAGATCTGGTCTCCTTGGCCAACTCTGTGAAGTTATCAGGAACCAGGAGTGAGCCGCTACCTGCTTTTCCAGGAAAAGCCCATCTTCCGAGCTTTCTAGGCATTTGGCCTCCTCACCTTAGGAGGAACCAAGAAAGACTGATTCTGTCCTTGGTAAATCCAAACAAGTGAGACCACTGGGACTGGGACTGGGACTGGATCTGGGTGCCTGGCGTCCTGGATCCCATGTTCAGAGAGTTCCATCAATAAGGAAGTGAGTTGAGGTCACTTTTTTCAGGAACTGAATGAGATCACTGCCTCGGCAACCACTTTGTCCTAAGAGTTTCTTTCAACGGTCTCATGAGATGGAGGCTGCCCCTACTTCCTGTGACACTTTCACAAATTAGAATGGTATATCAACCATAGGGAACCAGGAACAGCTCTCCACACAGTCTTGGTTTGGTCCATATTCTCTACATTAAGATGAGAGAGGCTGATTCAGAAACATCCCTTCATCCTGACCAGGTTGTTTGCGATGGAAGATGACTTTTGCTCTCTGAGGTCTTTCATACATGCCTACATCTTCTCCAGGGATCATTTCTGCATGGCGCTTTGAGGTTCTCAGCAGATGGAAGATCCACTACATTCCTGTATTGTAAGATCAACACTGTCCCTGCTCTTCTGTAAACATGTTATTAACACAAACAGTGTATGGTTAGTGTTAATAACATGTTCCATTTGGGTTAGGAATTATTCTGCTGCATGAATAATGGTATTGGAAACTTGTGATTATTTTAAGAATATAGAAATGAAATATATGTATGAAAAAAGAAATCTAAGTAAGATTTGAAGCCCAGAAGGGCATTGGGCCCTTGATTGTGATACTTAGCGTTGAATTACATTCTGCACCGATGTCTCAGATAAATCAATACACAATAGCATAAGACCTTGTTACTTGAATGATTGAATGTAGAAGAGAACATCCAGTCAAAAAGGGATACTCGGTAGGATTAAGAAGATAGTTTGTTTAGGAAGAAGAGTGAGTATAGGATTTGGAACAAAAGTTCTTTAGCAATAGGTTATTTATTAGAGTGTGAAAGTAAATGTCAGCACATGTGAAGAGTCAGTCACAATGATGAACTGGGGAATATATGTAGGAAAGCAGATAGCAATAGAGACATTATGAAATCAGGCAAATTATAAAGTGAGGGATAGGATTAGACGTTTTCCATTGGGTTGAGTTTGAATATATAATTTTTAGAAGAAACACATGTGTAGTCACCAATAGGATTGACATTTGAGAGCATTAGGGAACCTGGACATGGATGTTTTTAGTAATCCATGTTTTCTTTCCATTTGGGCTTTTATACAATCATAAGTGTGACCTTTGCATTTTGTGTCCAGAATATTTCTGTGATTAAATGTATATGAAGATCAGGTGACATGAGTCCACTTCCACCATTTCAGGGAGCAATATTTTGAAGACGTATAAATTAGTATTGGGGGTACAAAGAGGTGTACACTGTGTCTATGAATATAGAGATAATGCATGAATAGACCATAGTGTGAATAAATAATATAACTGGTTCCACTTTAAATAATGGATAGAATTGATATCTGAAAAGATATAAGAAATCTTATATTGACATACAATCATTCATTCAAACCAGTTATACATCTAATGGTAATATCAGAGTGATAATTAATATGAATGGTATGTGAGTTTTGCTTCCAAAGTGATTATGGAAATCAAAATTAATGTGTTTGGTATGAAATCTCATGAAAAGACCAGTCAAGAAACTTAGAGGAATACATGTGTTCTGAAGCAGGACGTGATTAAAAGTGAAACAAATGCCTATAAATTTTTGAACTTGTGGATGAAATCATATATCCTATGATGTCCATAAACTGAAAAAATAATAATGTACCAATATTGAATAAAAATGAACTTCAAAATACACATCATGTCCCGTAGGATTCTACTTGCATTGATGTTTAACTGATTCAGTTACTGTAAAAATATTAGGATTTGTAAGCTCCATTCAATGAAGTTAGCTTTCAGTACTAGGAAATAATTATGTATTTCAGGCAGATGAATATTTCTGAGAATTATCTTGTGAAAAGTTGATTATAAACCACATATAGAAACATGAGTCAATTTAGGGAGTGTATAATAAGAAACATATTTCACATTTTGAAAAATCTGGACAGTATATATATATATATATATATATATATATATATATATAGATAGATAGATAGACAGACACACACAGACATTATAATGTAGCAATCTATATGCTAATCGAAATTCACCGTGTAATACATATCATCCACATATCCAAAAATATTCATTTTACTAAACATCGATTTATATATAATGTTGTTCATCTAGGAAATTCACCAATAGGTTTAATTTTCAGTTCCATCATGATTTAGGGGGATTGATATCTTATCAAAATATGTATCTTTCAAAATCAGTGAGCTTACAAAAATGTACTTGTGATACCAGGTAGGATTCTAAATATGCATAAAAAATACATGTGATGAATAGGCTACAGAGAATGGGAGACAGAAATTTACATATGTGTTAACTTTAAAAACTCATTGAGAACTATTACAATGAAAAGTTGACTAGATTTATAACACATACCCTTGATAAAGCAGAAGGGAAGTCCAAGGATACACCATGCCTCCTATGAACGGCCTGTATTTCTATTCTGTTAGGTTTCTTGTTCTCCATCATATTAGGATTAGTAGTCAGAGTCTAGTAGGTTATGGGTTAATGTCAGGGATTCAGTATTTCAAATGGAAAATATGAAAATGAATCTAATGTGTATGCAAATATGTGCTACACAAAAATCATCCCACTCTCATCCAGAACAATGCCTTGACATAACCTTCGCCCCAATTAAGACACAATTAGTGGAGAAGAGTTAGAAAATCTGTGAATACATATGTGGAAATGAAAATGCTCAGGAGTTCACAGCCTTGGAGGCGGTAGAGGAATTTCCAAAAGTATGGGATAGGGTAAATACTCCACAAATATGGAGTTCTGCTGGCCTAATGACTCTTTGAGAAACTGCCTTTGAGGTTGGGCCCTTGTAATATATGTTGTTGTCAAGAGCTTCAGCTTCCTTTGTAGTGAGACAATCAAAGCTGAATCTGCATATATGTGACCTGAAGGACATGGTTTCTTCTTTTCTAGTGAACATGAGGCAGCAGTTCTAAATTCCCTCATTGTAGGTAAACTGTGGCCACTGCGAGCTAAGTGTCTCCTCGTGTGGACTGAGAAACCATTTGGTCATTCTCCACTTTTCCTGGTGATTCTTACTGCTGCACTGGGAGTTTGGTATTGGCTTCAGTAAATACCATGAGTTCAACGGGGACACAGTGCTGGAGGGAGTACTCTCACGTGTGGTGGGTCAGGGTGTGCAGGAGAACGCCCCAACCAGGCTTCTATTCAACAAAGCTTGCCCCCTTGTCTGTAGCAACCCAATTCTGAACATTGCCCTAAAACCTCTCAATGTAACAAGATGCCTTTACATATAAGGGTCTGCTGGCTGCACCATGTCAGTCAAAAGGCATTTGGAAGCCAATGGCAGATCCATGTGGCCCCATCACAGATGTTTTATCATATACCTGCAAACCACTGCTCTAGGCCCACTACTAAGCAGGTTCCAACGTACTGGCATCTTTGTTCTACACCATTTTCATGAAACCCAGTAAATCAAGGCACTGTCTGGTACACTCATGATCAGCAACAGAACATCCAATGATTCTCCAGTGCCACCTGCTCTTGGGAATTATTCCATGGTATTTATCTAGCCATTTTTTAAGGATGAAGTTGGTGTCACTGTGGATTTCAATTCATTCAGGAACCATTAAATGGTGAGGAAGCTCATTTCAATGAAAGCTCAGGAGAATTCTCACAGGCAAGTCTTCCCAAAGAGTGGCCAAAAGGTCAAATGAAGCCTGGCCCATTGAGGTCTACAATGTGAGTTCCATGTGTTATTTGACTCTCAAGTATGGCTGCCAAGTCTTTCAGAATGAAATCATGTGATATCCTAGCTGAGATTCCCAGTGCTCTGTGGAAAGCCATCCTGGGCCTAAATCTCAGTCTCCAAGGGCAACTCTCCTGCGTGGCCTTCTAAAATCCCAACAGAATTCATGGTAATACTTCTCTGAGTTCAGTTCCAAAACTCAGTCTCTAAGGGGAATCACACCATAGTTCAAGCCCAGGTTGATCCAGGAATCTCTTCCTACTGCCACACAACTGAACACAATTAATACCAAAACACTCCCACATGGCCCTCATCTTCTTTTATATAGACACTCATCATAACCTCTGGGTTGAGGTTTCCATGAGGGGTGCATACCAAGACAGTGTCCAAAATAATCTCCCTTGCCTCTAATTTGCCTAAAGTCAGGGTGGCCTGGAAACCCTTCCTGTTAACCAGGAATGATCAAATAGGCCTGCCATTAATACTGATCTACTGCTCCAAATAATCACACTGGGCCAAGGGGCTGATTCAGACACATCTCTTTACAAAGCAATAAAACAAAGAGCCACAGGTGATGCCTATTCATTTGCATTTGAAAACTCTTTTCTTCAGGATTCACAAAGGGGTGGCCTAAGGCAAAGACCTTCTAGATATTCACAGCACCAGAACCATAGGTAAGCAAAATTCCCAAAGCAGGGTTTCTCCACATAGACTTTACTGGTCACACTGATATCTGAGTTTCCTGAGATGCTCCCATTTCCTTCAGCTCTCCAGTACATGGCCATTTCACAGTATCTTGAACAGAAAACCATGAGCCTATTCCGGAGAGTGGCCAGAATTCAGGAATAAAACAGGAAATTAGGAAGATAGTAATTGCTACCCATCCATAAGGAAAGCTGCAGTCCAATCATAAATTGGGCAGTATGAATTCTGGGAAGCATTATACTAGACAGGACACATTCATTGATGCATTATGTTTTCTAATGTCTACAACTACAAACACAGTGGATACATAGACATAGAAACACTTGCCTTGTCAAACGACTTACGAGAAACAGTCCACTTCAAATCAAACAAACTGCCTTTCCTACCAATTCTCAGAACATGAGAAAAAACAACAAACTCACACCCACAACAACATAGGACTTTCTTCCCCCAAGTAGGTCTTTGACTCTCCGGAATTACCTCTGATTGTTGTACCATACTATGTTCCCCCAAAATGCCCTGTACTGTCTCAGATCTGGACTCCTTGGCAAACTCTTTGAAGTTGTCAGGAGCCAGCTTTGAGCCACTACCTTCTTTCTCAGGAAAGGCCACTCTCCAAAGCTCTCCTGGCATTTGGCCATTCTCAAATCAGTAGGTACCAAGAAAGACTGATTCTGTCTTTGGTAAAACCAAACAAGTGAGCCCAGTGGGACTGGGTCTGGGACTGGTTCTGTGTGCCTGGCTTCTGGGATTCCAAGTTCAGAGTGTTCCAAGACCAAGGAAGTGAGATAGGTCACTTCCGTTCGGAACTGAATGAGGTCACTGGTTTGGCAACCACTTTGTCCTAACAGTTCCTTCAAAGGGTCCCATGAGATGGAGGCTGCCCCTACTTTCTGTGACACTTTCACAACTTAGAACGATATATCAACCATAGGCACCCGGGAACAGCTCTCACACAGACCTGGTTTGGTCCATCTTCTCTACATTAAGAAGAGAGAGGCTGATTCATAAACATCCCTTCATCCTAACCAGGTTGTTTGCCTTACATGATGAATTTTGCCCTCTCAGGTCCTTTATAGCTGCCTTCATCTTCCCCAGGGATAATTTCTGCATGGACCTTTGAGGTTCTCAGCGGGTGGAAGATCCCCTATATTCCTCTATATTAAGACCAACTCTGTCCCTGTTCTTCTATAAAGTTAGATTGAGGGAACAATGTATGGTTAGGGTTAATAACATGTTCTATTTGAGTTAGGAAAAATTCTGCTGGATGAATAATGGTATTGGGAACCTGGGATATTTATAAGAATATAGATTTGAAATATAAGTATGAAAAAAGAAATCTAGGTAAGATTTTAAGCCCAGAAGGGCATTGGGCCCTTGATTGGAATACTTAGCATTGAATTTCGTTCGCACAGATGTCTCTGATAAATCAATATACAATGGCATATCATATTGTACCCTGGATGATTGAATGTAGAAGAGTTCATCCAGTCAAAAAGGGATAGTTGTTAGGATTAGGAAGATAGTCGGTCTGTTTCGGAAGAAGAGTGAGTATAGGATTTGGACCAAAAGTTCAATAGCCCTAGGTTTTCGGTTAGAGAGTGAATGTAAATTTCAGCACATGTGGAGAGTCAGTCACAATGATGAACTGGGAAAATTATGTAGGAAATCAGATATCAATACACACATTATGAAATCAGGCAAAGTATAAAGTGAATGATAGGATTAGACATTATCAACAAGGTTGAGTTTCAATATATAATCTTAGGAAGAAACAAATATGTAGTCACCAATATGATTGACATTTGAGAGCATTAGGAAACCTGGACATGGATGTTTTTGGTAATCCAGGATCACTTTCCATCTAGGATTTGCTACAATCAGAAGTGTGACTTTTGCATTCTGTGATCAGAATATTACTGTGATAAAATGTATATGTAGATCAGGTGACATGAGTATTTCTTCTAACATTTCTGGGAGCAATATTTTGAAGAGGTATAAATTAGTATTGGGGGTACACAGAGTTGTACCCTGTGTCTATGAATGTAGAAGAAATGAATGAATTGACAATACTGTGAATAAATAATATACTGTTTCCACTTTAAATCATGGATTGAATTGATATCTGAAAATATATAAAAATCTTATATTGATATACAATCATTCATTCCAACGAGTTATACATCTAATGGTAATATTAGTGTTATGTTTTATCATGAAGGGTGTGTGAGTTTAGCTTCAAAAGTGATTATGGAAATGGAAAATTATGTGTTTGGAAAGAAATCTCATGAAAAGATGAGTCAAGAAATATAGAGGAATTCATATGTTCTGAAGCAGGATTTGATTGTAAGTATAAAAAAAGCCTATAAATTTCCTAATTGTGGATGAAATATATATCCAATGATGTGCAAAAAGTGAAAAAATAGTAATGCACCAGTTTTGAATGAAAATGAACGTCAAAATACACATCATATCCCATAGGAATCTAATTGCATTGATGCTAAACTGGGTCAGTTACTGTAGAAATATTATAATTTGTATGCACTATTCACTGAAGTTAGTTTTCAGTACTAGGAAACGAATACGTATTTCAAGTGGATGAATTTTTATGAGAATAATCTTGTGAAATGTTGACTATAAATTTACATATATGAACACGAATGAATTTAGGGAGTGTATAATAAGAAACATATATTTCATATTTTGAAAAATCTTGAGAGTTTATATATATATATATATATATATATGTGCATTTATGTATTTATATATATATATATATATATACACACACACACACACACAGACACTAAAATGTATCAATATGCATGCCAATCGAAATTCACTATGAATCATATATCATCCACAGATCCAAAAATAATCATTTTACTGAACATGGATTTATGTATAATATTGTTCAACTAGGAAGTTCAACCATAGGTTGAAGTTTCAGTTCCAACAGCGTTTAGGAGGAGTGATCTCTTCCCACAATTTGTATATCCCAAGACAGCCAAACTCACAAGGATGTACGTGTGATACCAGTTATGTTTCTATATTTGCATATAAAAATACATGTGCTGAACAGGCTGCAGAGAAAAGGAGACAGGAATTCACATATTTGTTAACTTTAAAAACACATGGAGATCAATTTCAATTAAAAATTGACTAGATTTATAACAACTACCCTTTATCATTCAAAAGGAAAGTCCAACTATACACCATGCCTTCTCTGAACTGCTTTCATTTCCATTCTGTTTGGTTATTTTTGTCCATCATTTTAGGATTAGTAGTCAGAGTTTATTAGGGTATAGGTTAGTGTCAGGAATTCAGTAATTCGAATGGAAAATAGGAAAATGAATCCAATGTGTATGCAAATATGTGCTACACAAAAATATTCCCACTCTCATCCAGAACATTGCCTTTACATTACCTTTGCCAGAAATAAACACAATTAGAGAAGAATAGTTAGGAAATCTGTGAATACATATCTGAAATGGAAAATATTCAGGAGTTCACAATATTGGATGTGGTAGAGGAGTTTCCAAAAGTGAGGGACAGGGTAAACACTCCACAAACATGGAGCTCATTGGGCCTAAAGACTCTTGAGAAACTGCCTCTGAGGTTGGGCACTTGAAAAATATGTTGTTGTCAGGAATTTTAGCATCCTTTCTAGTGAGACCAACAAAGCTGGGTCTGATCTCTGTGACCTGGAAGATATGGTTTTTTATTTTCCAATGAACATGAGGAAGCAGTGCTGAATTCTCTCTTTGTAGGTAAACTGTGGCCACTGGAGTCTAAGTGTCTTCCCATGTGGACTGTGAAGCCATTTGATCATCTTCCACTTTTCGAGGTGATTCTTGCTGCTGCACTGTGAATTTGGTATTTGCTTCAGGAAATACAAGGAGTTCAACAGGTACCAGTGATGGAGGGAGTTCTGTCACATGTGGTGGGTCAAGGTCTGCAGGAAAATGCACCAACCAGGCTTCTACCCCACATAGCTTGCCCGCTTGTCCATAGCAATCTGATTCTGAACATTGCCCGGAAACCTCTCCATATAACAAGATGCTTTTATATAATAGGGTCTGCTGACTTCACCATGTCAGTCTCAAGCCATTTGGAATCCAAGGGCAGATCCACATGGTACCACCACAGATGTTTTATCACATACCTGCACACCACTGCTCTAGGCCCAATACTCAGCAGTCTCCAACTTACAGGGATCTCTTTTCTACACTGTTTTCATGAAACCAAGTAAATCCAAGCACAGTCTGGTACACTCATGACCAGCAACAAGTCATCCAAAGTTTCTCCATTGCCACCTGGTCATTGAAATTTCAAAAAATTCATGGTATGTATTTAGCTATTTTTCAAAGATGAAGTTGGAGGCACTGTGGGTTTCAAATTATTTAGGAAACATTAAATGGTGAGGAAGCTCATTTTAAAGAAATCTCGGGAGAACTCTCACAGGCAAGGCTTCCCAAAGAGTGGCCAATATTTCACATGAATCCAGGCCCATTGAGGTCTAAAATGTGAGGTCTATGTGTGTTTTGACTCTCAATTATGGCTGCCAAGACTTTCAGAATAAAATCACGTGAAATCCTGGCTGAGATTCCCAGTGCTCTGTGGAAGCCACCTTGGCCAGGATCTCAGTTTTCAGGATGACTCTCATGTGTTGCCTCCTAAAATTCCAACACAATTCATGGCAATACTCCTCTGAGGACAGTTCCAGAATTCAGTCTCTAATAACACCAGAGTTCAAGCCCAGGTGAACTAAGTCATCTCTTCCAACCGCCACACAAATGACCAGAATTAAAACCAAAACACTCCCACATGGCCCTCAACATTCTCCATATAGACACTTATCATAACCTCTGGCTGGAAATTTCCATGAGGGGCACAGACAAAGACAGTATCCAAATAAGTTCCCTTGCCCCTCATTTGCCTAAAGTCAGGGTGGCCTGGACACCCTTCCTGAGAACCAAGAGTGATTAAATAGGCCTGCACTTAATACTGCTCTGCATCTCCAATTTGGGGCCTACTTACTTTCAGGTATAGATTCTTTATGTGATTTGGAGTCATGAGAAAAGCCAAGCACCTCTGGGCTAGTCTCTGCAGGGTTTGAAGAACTCATTTGATCCCTATTCTCACTTGATGGATTTCAGGAACCTAACAGAGGAAAGCAAAAGACTTAATCCACAATGACTGCTCATTTGGCCATTTTGGTTTTGGATGCACACATGGTATCTTTCTTTAGATCCATCAGGTGCTAAGAATCTAAGCCACAGCATCACACAGGGTCATGAGGCTGATTCAGACACATCCCTTTCCAAAGCAATAAAGCAAAGAGCCACAGGTGATGCCCTTCATTTGCATTTGAAGACTCTTTTCTTCAGGCTTCACAAAGGAGTAGTCTGAGGCAAAAAGCTTTCTGAAATTCAGGGCAACAGAACAATAGGTAAGTAAATGGCCCAAAGCAGGATTTCTCCACTGAGACTTTCCTGGTCACACTGATATGTGAGTTTTCTGAGATGCTCACCATTCCCTTTAGCTATCCAGTACATGGCCATGTCACAGAGCTTGGAGGTGGTATATATATTGGACACATAACCATGAGCCTATTTTGGAGAGTGGAGTGAATTCAGGAACAAAATAGAAACTTAGGAAGATAGTAGGTGTTGCCCATTCATAAGGCAAGCCGCAGTCCATTCATAAATTGTCAGGATGAATGTTGGCAAGATTTCTACTAGACAGGAGTCATCCATTGATGCATTCTCTTTTCTGATGTCTAGAACCACGGACACAGTGGGATACACAGACTTAGAAACACTCGCCTTTTCAAAAGACTTATTAGAAACAATTCACTTCAAACCAAAAAACCGCCTTTATTACCTATTCTCAGAACATGAGACCAAACCACAAACCAACAGCCACATCCACAAAGACAATTTCTTCCCCCAAGTCAGTCTGAGAGTATCCATAGTGTCCTCTGATTCGTGGGCCATACTATGTTACCCCGAAATGTCCTGTCCTGTCTCAGATCTGGTCTCCTTGGTCAACACTGTGAAGTTCTCAGGAGCCAGCGGTGATCCACTAACTGCTTTCTCAGGAAAGGCCACTCTTCAGAGCTTTCCTGGCATTTGGGCATCCTCACCTCCGTAGGTACCAAGAAAGACTGACTCTGTCCTTGGTAAATCCGAACAATTGAGACCACTTGGACTGGGACTGGGACTGAGACAGGATTTGGGTGCCTAGCTTCCTGGATCCCAAGTTCAGAGTGTTCCATCACAAAGGATGTTAGGTGAGGTCACTTCGTTCAAGATCTGAATGAGGTCCCTGCCTTGGCAACCACTTTGTTCTATCAGTTGCTTCAAAGTGTCCCATGAAATGGAGGCTGCCCCTACATCCTGTGACACTTTCAAAAGTTCGAATGGTATATCAACCATAGGCACCCGGGAAGTGCTCTCCACACTGGCGTGGTTTGGTCCTTCTTCTCCATATTAAGAAGAGAGAGGCTGATTCAGACACATCCCTTCATCCTGACCAGGTTGTTTTCAACGGAAGATGACTTTTGCTCTCTCAGTTCCTACATATGTGCCTACAACTTCTCCAGAGATCATTTTGCGTGGACCTTTGAGTTTCTCAGCAGTTGGAAGAAACCGTACATTCCAGTATTGTAAGATCAACTCTGTCCCTGCTCTTCTGTAAAGTTAGATTGAGGGAAGAGTGTATGGTTAGGGTTAATAACAGTTTCGATTTGGGTTAGGAATCATTCTGCTGAATGAATAATGGTATGGCGAACCTTCGATATTTTCAAGAATATATAGGTGAAATATAAGTACGAAAACAGAAATAAAGGTAATATTTGAAGCCCAGAAGGGCATTGGGTCTATGATTGCAATATTTAGCTTTGATTTATTTTCTGCACAGATGTCTCAGATAAATCAATATACAAAGGCATAGGACCTTGTACTTTGAATGATTGATTGTCAAAAAGAACTTCCAGTCAAAAATGGATAGTCGGGGGGCTGGGGATGTGGCTCAAGTGGTAGCGCGCTCGCCTGGCATGCGTGCGGCCCGAGTTCGATCTTCAGCACCACGTACAAACAAAGATGTTGTGTCTGCCAAGTACTAAAAAAACTAAATGTTAAAAAATTCTCTCTCTCTCTCCCTCTCTCTCTAACTCTTTCTTTAAGAAAAAAAATTAAAAAAAGGATAGTCGGTAGGAGTAGGACGATAGTTGGTAAGTTTAGAACGGAGAGTAAGTATAGGATTTGCACCAAAAGTTCTTTAGCTATGGGGTTTCGGGTATAGAGTGAATGTAAATGTCAGCACTTGTGAAGAGTCAGTCACAATGATGTACTGGGGAAAATATGTAGGAAAGCAGATTTCAATAGAGACATTAGGAAATCTGGCAAAGTATATTCGGTAATGAAAATTTAGTAAAATAGGTAAATGTCGCTTGCTGTTTTTCTGTATGCTTAACAAAACACTATTGAAATCTTGAGAACTGTTTGCTAATCTTGTTCCCAGAATGTGCTGTCCCCAACTGCCAACCTACAGAATGTACTCATTCACCCGGTTGCACGCAAACTGCTCACTCGCCCAGACCAAACAATAAATTTCCCTCTCTGCCCTCTCCAAGGAAAGTATATAAGCTCTGCTTAAGCTGTTCTCAGGGCTCTCTGCTCTATTCAAGTGAGCTCTGATCCCCAGCATGCTGAATCCCCAATAAACCCTTTGCTTTTGCATGAGACAGTCTCTTGGTGGGCTCTTCACCCGATGCTTGCCTGACCTTTACATATGGAGGTTCCAGTGAGATCCGGCAGCGGCGAACGAGAGACCCCAACAGGCTCCTCTTGGGGTATGTATGGTGCCTCTTTCTGGTTTCAGGTTTCAGGTTAGGGCTTCGCAAAATGGCTGTCAATGAAGAGTGTGAGCTCTCTCTGACGGTGGCTGACATACGTGTCACAGAGCCACAGGCCACATCCCTGGGGGATGCTCCAGAGTATTCGGGAAATCGAGGAGCAATAGTCTCCTCAATTCAGTGATATTTTGTTTCAGATTCAGTATCGCCAGCCCATCGGGTTGGGCCAGATACATAGTCCTGGTCTCAGTGTTGGAAGTTCCATTGTCTGTCTTTATTTCCTTGAAGGGTGTGTGAGTTTAGCTTCAAAAGTTATTATGGAAATGGAAAATAATGTGTTTGAAAAGAAATCTCATAAAAAGATGAGTCAAGAAATATAGAGGAATTCATATATTCTGAAGCAGGATTTGATGGTAAGTATAAAAAAAGCCTATAAATTTCCTAACTTGTGGATGAAATATATATCCTATGATGTGCAAAAACTGAAAAAATAGTAATGCACCAGTGTTGAATGAAAATGAACGTCAAAATACACATCATATCCCATAGGAATCTACTTGCATTGATGCTAAACTGTGTCAGTTACTGTAGAAATATTATGATTTGTATGCACTATTCACTGAAGTTAGTTTTCAGTAGTAGGAAACAAATACGTATTTCAAGTGGATGAATTTTTATGAGAATAATCTTGTGAAATGTTGACTATAAATTTACATATATGAACACAAATGAATTTAGGGAGTGTATAATAAGAAACATATATTTCATATTTTGAAAAATCTTGAGAGTGTATATATATATATATAGATATGTGTGTGTGTGCATTTATATATATATATATATATATATATATATATATATACACACACACACACACACACACAAACAGACACTAAAATGTATCAATATGCATGCCAATCGAAATTCACTATGAAACATATATCATCCACAGATCCAAAAATAATCATTTTACTGAACATGGATTTATGTATAATATTGTTCAACTAGGAAGTTCACCCATAGGTTGAATTTTAAGTTCCAACAGCGTTTAGGAGGAGTGATCTTTTCCCATGATTTGTATCTCCCAAGACAGCTAAACTCACAAGGATGTACGTGTGATACCAGTTATGTTTCTATATTTACATATAAAAATACATGTGCTGAACAGGCTACAGAGAAAGGGAGACAGGAATTCACATATTTGTTAACTTTAAAAACACATGGAGATCTATTTCAATTAAAAATTGACGGGATTTATAACACCTACACTTTATCATGCAAAAGGAAAGTCCAACTATACACCATGCCTTCTCTGAACTGCTTTCATTTCCATTCTGTTTGGTTATTTTTGTCCATCATTTTAGGATTAGTAGTCAGAGTCTATTAGGGTATGGGTTAGTGTCAGGAATTCAGTAATTCGAATGGATAATAGGAAAATGAATCCAATGTGTATGCAAATATGTGCTACACAAAAATATTCCCACTCTCATCCAGAACATTGCCTTTACATTACCTTTGCCCCAAATAAGACACGATTAGAGAAGAAGAGTTAGGAAATCTGTGAATACATATCTGAAATGGAAAATATTCAGGAGTTCACAATATTGGATGTGGTAGAGGAGTTTCCAAAAGTAAGGGACAGGGTAAACACTTCACAAACATGGAGCTCATTGGGCCTAAAGACTCTTGAGAAACTGCCTCTGAGGTTGGGCACTTGAAATATATGTTGTTGTCAGGAATTTTAGCATCCTTTCTAGTGAGACCAACAAAGCTGGGTCTGATCTCTGTGACCTGGAGGATATGTTTTTTTTTTTTATTTTCCAATGAACATGAGGAAGCAGTGCTGAATTCTCTCTTTGTAGGTAAACTGTGGCCACTGGGGTCTAAGTGTCTCCCCATGTGGACTGTGAAGCCATTTGATCATCTTCCACTTTTCGAGGTGTTTCTTGCTTCTGCATGGTGAATTTGGTATTTGCTTCAGGAAATACAAGGAGTTCAACAGGTACCAGTTATGGAGGGAGTTCTGTCACGTGTGGTGGGTCAAGGTCTGCAGGAAAATGCACCAACCAGGCTTCTACCCCACATAGCTTGCCCGCTTGTCCATAGCAATCTGATTCTGAACATTGCCCGGAAACCTCTCCATATAACAAGATGCTTTTATATATAAGGGTCTGCTGACATCACCATGTCAGTCTCAAGCCATTTGGAATCCAAGGGCAGATCCACATGGTACCAACACAGATGTTTTATCACATACCTGCACACCACTGCTCTAGGCCCACTACTCAGCAGTCTCCAACTTACAGGGATCTCTTTTCTACACTGTTTTCATGAAACCAAGTAAATCCAAGCACAGTCTGGTACACTCATGATCAGCAACAAGTCATCCAAAGTTTCTCCATTGCCACCTGGTCATGGAAATTTCAAAAAATCCATGGTATGTACATAGCTATTTTTCAAAGATGAAGTTGGAGGCACTGTGGGTTTCAAATTATTTAGGAAACATTAAATGGTGAGGAAGCTCATTTCAAAGAAATCTCTGGAGAACTCTCACAGGCAAGGCTTCCCAAAGAGTGGCCAATATTTCACATGAATCCAGGCCCATTGAGGTCTAAAATGTGAGGTCCATGTGTGTTTTGACTCTCAATTATGGCTGCCAAGACTTTCAGAATAAAATCACGTGAAATCCTGGCTGAGATTCCCAGTGCTCTGTGGAAGCCACCTTGGCCTAGATCTCAGATTTCAGGGTGACTCTCATGTGTTGCCTCCTAAAATCCAAACACAATTCATGGCAATACTTCTCTGAGGACAGTTCCAGAATTCAGTCTCTAAGGGGAATAACACCAGAGTTCAAGCCCAGGTGAACTAAGTCATCTCTTTCAACCGCCACACAAATGACCAGAATTAAAACCAAAACACTCCCACATGGCCCTCAACATCCTCCATATAGACACTTATCATAACCTCTGGCTGGGAATTTCCATGAGGGGTGCAGACAAAGAAAGTATCCAAATAAGTTCCCTTGCCCCTCATTTTCCTAAAGTCAGGGTGGCCTGGACACCCTTCCTGAGAACCAAGAGTGATTAAATAGGCCTGCACTTAATACTGCTCTGCATCTCCAATTTGGGGCCTACTTACTTTCAGGTATAGATTTTTTATGTGATTTGGAGTCATGAGAAAAGCCAAGCACCTCTGGGCTAGTCTCTGCAGGGTTTGAAGAACTCATTTGACCCAAATTATCCCTATTCTCACTTGATGGATTTCAGGAACCTAACAGAGGAAAGCAAAAGACTTAATCTACAAAGACTGCTCATTTGGCCATTTTGGTTTTGGATGCACACATGGTATCTTTCTTTAGATCCATCAGGTGCTAAGAATCTAAGCCACAGCCTCACATAGGGTCATGAGGCTGATTCAGACACATCCCTTTCCAAAGCAATCAAGCAAAGAGCCACAGGTGATGCCCATTCATTTGCATTTGACAACTCATTTCTTCAGGCTTCACAAAGGGGTGGTCTGAGGCAAAAAGCTTCCTGAAATTCAGGGCAACAGAACAATAGGTAAGCAAATGGCCCAAAGCAGGATTTCTCCACTGAGACTTTCCTGGTCACACTGATATCTGAGTTTTCTGAGTTGCTCGCCATTCCCTTTAGCTATCCAGTACATGGCCATGTCACAGAGCTTGGAGGTGGTATATATATTGGACACATAACCATGAGCCTATTCTGGAGAGTGGAGTGGATTCAGGAACAAAATAGAATCTTAGGAAGATAGTAGGTGTTGCCCATTCATAAGGCAAGCCGCAGTCCATTCATAAATTGGCAGGATGAATGTTGGGAAGATTTCTACTAGACAGGAGACATCCATTGATGCATTCTCTTTTCTAATGTCTAGAACCACGGACACAGTGGGATACACAGACTTAGAAACACTCGCCTTTTCAAAAGACTTATTAGAAACAATTCACTTCAAACCAAAAAACCGCCTTTATTACCTATTCTCACAACATGAGTCAAAACCACAAACCAACAGCCACATCCACAAAGACAACTTCTTCCCCCAAGTCAGTCTGTGACTATCCATAGTGTCCTCTGATTGGTGGGCCATACTATGTTACCCCGAAATGGCCTGTCCTGTCTCAGATCTGGTCTCCTTGGTCAACACTGTGAAGTTCTCAGGAGCCAGCGGTGATCCACTAACTGCTTTCTTAGGAAAGGCCACTCTTCAGAGCTTTCCTGGCATTTGGGCATCCTCACCTCCGTAGGTACCAACAAAGACTGACTCTGTCCTTGGTAAATCTGAACAATTGAAACCACTGCGACTGGGACTGGGACTGAGACTGAATTTGGGTGCCTGGCTTCCTGGATCCCAAGTTCAGAGAGTTCCATCACAAAGGATGTTAGGTGAGGTCACTTCCTTTAAGATCTGAATGAGGTCACTGCCTTGGCAACCACTTTGTCCTAACAGTTGCTTCAAAGTGTCCCATAAAATGGAGGCTGCCCCTACATCCTGTGACACTTTCACAAGTTAGAATGGTATATCAACCATAGGCACCCTGGAAGTGCTCTCCACACTGGCCTAGTTTGGTCCTTCTTCTCCATATTAAGAAGAGAGAGGCTGATTCAAACACATCCCTTCATCCTGACCAGGTTGTTTTCAATGGAAGATGACTTTTGCTCTCTCAGTTCGTACATATGTGCCTACAACTTCTCCAGGGATCATTTTTGCGTGGACCTTTGAGTTTCTCAGCAGTTGGAAGAAACCGTAAATTCCTGTATTGTAAGACCAACTCTGTCCCTGCTCTTCTGTAAAGTTAGATTGAGGGAAGAGTGTATGGTTAGGGTTAATAACAGTTTCGATTGGGGTTAGGAATCATTCTGCTGAATGAATAATGGTATGGCGAACCTTCGATATTTTCAAGAATATATAGGTGAAATATAAGCACAAAAACAGAAATAAAGGTAATATTTGAAGCCCAGAAGGGCGTTGGGCCCTTGATTGCAATATTTAGCATTGATTTATTTTCTGCACAGATGTCTCAGATAAATCAATATACAAATGCATAGGACCTTGTACTTTGGATTATTTATTGTCAAAGAGAACTTCCAGTCATAAAGGGATAGTCGGGGGGCTGGGGATGTGGCTCAAGTGGTAGCGCGCTCGCCTGGCATGCGTGCGGCCCGAGTTCGATCCTCAGCACCATGTACAAACAAAGATGTTGTGTCAACCAAGTACTAAAAAAAATAAATGTTAAAAAATTCTCTCTCTCTCTCCCTCTCTCTCTAACTCTTTCTTTAAGAAAAAAAAAATTTAAAAAAAAGAATAGTCGGTAGGATTAGGACGATAGTAGGTAAGTTTAGAATGGAGAGTGAGTATAGGATTTGCACCAAAAGTTCTTTAGCTATGGGGTTTCCGGTATAGAGTGAATGTAAATGTCAGCACATGTGAAGAGTCAGTCACAATGATGAAATGGGGAAAATATGTAGGAAAGCAGATTTCAATAGAGACATTAGGAAATCTGGCAAAGTATATTTGGTAATGAAAATTTAGTAAAATAGGTAAATGTCACTTCCCGTTTTTCTGTATGCTTAACAAAACACTTTTGAAATCTTGAGAACTGTTTGCTAATCTTGTTCCCAGAATGTGCTGTCCCCAACTGCCAACCTGCAGAATGTACTCATTCACCCGGTTGCACGCAAACTGCTCACTCGCCCAGACCAAACAATAAAGTTCCCTCTCTGCCCTCTCCAAGCAAAGTATATAAGCTCTGCTTAAGCTGTTCTCAGGGCTCTCTGCTCTATTCAAGTGAGCTCTGAGCCCCAGCATGCTGGACCCCCAATAAACCCTTTGCTTTTGCATGAGACAGTCTTTTGGTGGTCTCTTCACCCGATGCTCGTCTGACCTTTACATATGGAGGTTCCAGTGAGATCCGGCAGCGGCGAACGAGAGACCCCAACAGGCTCCTCTTGGGGTATCTATGGTGCCTCTTTCTGGTTTCAGGTTTCAGGTTAGGGCTTCGCAAAATGGCTGTCAATGAAGAGTGTGACCTCTCTCCGATGGTGGCTGACATACGTGTCACAGAGCCACAGGCCACATCCCTGGGGGATGCACCAGAGTACTCGGGAAATCGAGGAGCAATAGTCTTCTCAACTGAGTGATATTTTGTTTCAGATTCGGTATCGCCAGCCCATCGGGTTTGGCCAGATACTTAGTCCTGGTCTCAGTGTTGGAAGTCCCATTGTCTGTCTTTATTTTCTTGTCTTGTCTGTGTCGTGTGACATCGCTTTTACTGTTTGTGTATCTTTCATTATGGGACAGAGCACTTCAATGCCTCTGTCCCTGACCCTTGATCACTGGACCAAAGTACCCTTAAGGGCTCAGAATCTTTCTTTTTCAGTAAAATTCTGGACCTGGCAGACTCTCTGTGCCTCAGAATGGCCCACCTTTGGATTCGGATGGCCCCTAGAAGGATCTTTCTACTTCCCACTAATTTAAAAAGTCAGAGGATATTGTCTTTCAGCCAGGGCCACATATCCATCCGGATCAACAGCCATATATCTTAACTTGGCAGGACCTCTGCAAATCTCCTCCATGGGTGAAGCATTTCCTTTCCCCTACCCCCGCTCCTACTCCTTCCCCCATGATCTCTCAAACCCTCTGCTTCTCCTCCTCCTCCACCCTCTGTTCTCCCTGAGTCACAAGATTTGACTCTACTGGACTCTCGTCCCCCTCCTTATCTCCTGCCCACATCCCCCAAAGACCAACACCCTCTAAGTGATTCCCCTGCTGCTGACTCTACCTCTCCACCATTGGAGGAAGATAAGCCAGCGCAGCGCCCTCCAGATAATTTCCCCGCAGCACACACAGCCCCTCCTCTTCTGGAGGAAGCTAGCCCAGCTAAAGGTACTCACCAGCAGTGAATGATTGAAAAACCTGGAACTCGAATGATGCTCCCCCTCATCCCTAGGGGTCAATGATTGACAATGGCCTTGGGGGAAAAATGCAAGCCTACCAGTATTAACCTTTCTCCTCTTCAGACCAATATAACTGGAAAAATAAATATCCCCCTTTTACCGAGGACCCCACCCGGCTCCAAGGTGTGGTTGAGTCATTGATGTTTTCACACCAGCCTACTTGAGATGACTGTCAACAACACCTAGGGTTGTCTCTTCATGATAGAGAAACAAAAGAGAATCCTCCTGGATGCTGGAGAAAATATCCTCTGACCAGATGGGTGACCGACAAAACTTCCCAACATATTCAACCCGGCTTTCCCTTGAATCGACGAAACTGGGACCCCAACACCTTTGAAGGTAGGGAGCATCTGTCCACTTATCGCTGGTCTCTAATTGTGGGTATCTTAGTGGCCGCTAGGCGACTAACAAATTTTGCCAAGTTAAGAGAGATTATTCAAGGGCCTGATGAATCTCCCTCTATGTTTTTAAAGAGAATTATGGAGGCATATAGGAGATATACTCCTTTCGTTCCTCAGGCAGAGGATCAAAAGGCATCTGTCAAGATGGCCTTTATGGGCAAGCTGCCCTGGATATTAAAAGAAAGTTACAATGCTTAGATGGATTACAAGATATGACTTTGAGAGATTTAGTCAGAGTAGCCGAGAAGGTATACTATAAGAGAGAAACTGAGGAAGAGTAGGGAGCAAAGGGAGGATAAAAGAAACAAAAGACAGACTAAGGCATTGACTAAGGTCCTGGTCACAACAACAAATAGGCCAGAAATAAGAAACATGGAGACAGGAATGGATATCGGGGCCCATACTAGAGGCCACCCCTGGCCTCAATTTAATGTGCCTACTGTAAAGAAAAAGGACACTGCTTCAAAGAGTGCCATTGAAAGAGACAGCCACTCTAGCCAGCCATTCTGACTCTGGAGGATGACTAAGAACGTTGGGGCTCAGATCCCCTCCGAGAGTTCAGGGTAAATTTTGAAGTGGAGGGGACCCCAGCAAACTTTGAAGTGGATACAGGGGCAATATACTCTGCCCTTAAGGCCCCATTGGTCTCTCTATCAAATAAAAGGTCTCTAATTCAAGGGGCTAATGGCAGAAAATATCAGGCTTGGACAACTAAGAGGACCATGGACCAGGGGAAAGGAAAAATCCATCACTCGTTCTTAGTAATCCCAGAATGCCCGGCCCCATTGATGGGCAGAGATCTGCTCACCAAGCTCCGGGCCAAAATAACTTTTAACCCTGAAGGACCACAAGTGGAATTTCTAAATCCTTCAGTAAAAACTCCTATAGTCACGGCTCTATATATGTCAGTAGAAAATGTACATCAACTCACTCAACTTGGTTCAAAGAAATTGCATTCATTCCTGAAGGATCAAGAACAGAGTTTTTTACTAACCGACTCAAAGCAAAAGGAAATAACTGAATGGGTAACAAAAGCCTGTCAGGTCTGTCATGGATAATGCTTACCATTCCAAGCTTCCTTCAAAAAAGCACCTACGAGGAACCAGACCAGGACAATTCTGGGAAGTGGAATTTACTAAAATTAAGCCAGCAAGGTTTGAAATTAAATATCGCCTAGTCTTTGTAGATATATTTTGAGGATGGATTGAAGCCTTTTCCAGGAAAAAAGAAAAAAAAAAAACGAAACAGCGCAAATGGTCGTCAAGAAGATCCTGAAAGATATTTTTACAAGATACGGCCTGCCTTAAGTAATAAGGTCTGATAATGGACTGGCGTTTGTAGCCCAGGTAAGTCAGGGGTTAGGCAAAACCCTGGGGATTAATTAAAAGTTACATTGTGCTTATAGACCACCGAGTTCAGGACAGGTAGAAAGAATGAATAGAACTATTAAAGAGACCATAACGAAATTAAGCTTAGCAACCTGCATAATAGATTGTACTATGCTCCTGCCTTATGCACTATTTCATGGAAGAAATACTCCCTCTGTTTCTTCGTGTAACCTTACCCCCTATGAAATTGTCCATGGTGCCCCTCCTTCAGTAAGGGACCTAACCCCAATTCTAAGACCTAACAATTCCTTCCACACCCCATTGCTTGACTGAATTAAAGCTCTTGAAAGAACCCAGGGATACCTGTGAAAACAGATGGCCAATGCCTATCAACCTGGGGACGAGTGGACTCTACATCGATATCAAGTAAGAGACTTCATCTATGTAAGTCGACATCAGGTGTCATCCCTGGAACCCCACTGGAAATGACGATACAAGGTGCTACTTATAACACCTACAGCGGTAAAGGTAGAAAGAATCACTTCCTGGATCCATACCTCTCATCTCAAGCCTGACCCTGTCCAGACTCTGGCTTGAAACAGGAAAAAATTGGTAAAACTTTCAAATTGTGTATTTACCCTGTGTCTAAGGCTATACACTCTCCACTTGACCACCAGTAGTCCTAAACCTCTTCAACCCGTTCAGCAGCGATGGCTGATCACAAATCCTACTGGTAAAGAAGTATGATCTATCTCGCATACAGCCCACTTAGGGACTTGGTGGACATCTATCCACCCAGACATTTGTCAGCTGGCTATAGGTCTTTCCTATTGGGATATACCTGGTGAAGAGGATCCCACTAAATTTCCATTAAATCCATTCTGCACCATTGATAATGGAAACAATCATTATGGATGTAGGGACACGCAAGCCAGATGCAGGTTGGCTAGCCTAGATTACTATGTTTGCCCGGTGAACTACCAAAGCCACAAACAGTCACGGTTGTGTGGGGGGAATGCCGACTTCTTCTGTAAGTCATAGGGTTGTGATCATACAGGCAGTGCATGATGGAACCCAAACTCCTCATCAACTTCTGTACACAGCATTGGCCCTATTACCAATTAGATCACCAAAACCGATGGCCCCTAGAGGGGTCTCTAGATCCTCAAATTCTGCCTGACCTTTTTAACTTCTGAAAGTCCTCAAAAGGGTGAAAGGAGATTTCCCTATGTGGAGGCCTTTTCCCTCCTTCGCTCACATCCTGAACTATGCTTCTCCAATAGGTCCTCACACTCAGCCTTCTGCTACAGACTCTCTGCTGTCACTCTCACCTCAGCAACATGATTTCTCCCCTCCAATTACTAGATCAAAAACCCAAACCTCCGCCGGATCTAAGACCATTGCCCCCTTGCTGAGGTAGCAGGTACTAAGGTAACCCTCCACCGAATCACTCCTCTCTTCTCCAGTCAGTGCCCGCACCGGGTCCCACCAGTTCCTCTTACCAGCTAACCCAAAGCTCAAACCAGCTGAGGAGAACCCTCAGACCCCTATCCAAGATTTAGTGAAAATGGCCTTTAAAGTTTCTTTGTCATCACTGAAAACAGATTACTAAGAATTTAAAGTCCCTCACAGGCTTTTAGGGATACTAACTCCCATCTTCCCCTCTGCTCTACCTGTTCTACTGCTCACCTTTTTGTTGCTAGGAAAATCACAAACCCCTTTCCCAGTATTCTTTCACATCTCTGGTACCTCATTCTCAGATCCACGGAGCTGCTCAAAGCCACGCCTTCGCCATCTCCCCCCTCTGTTCCAGGCCCACAGAAAAACATTAACTGAAATTCTACAGAAGTCTTCAGCATGGCTGACTTTAGGACTTTCAGCAAAAGAGTCCCCATGAAAGACTTCAAAGTAGATAAACTTCCTCTTTTCCTGTTGCCCTGTTGTACTTGGCCACTGGCTAAAAATATCAGCACTCCTAAGTTAGACACCCCCTTACTAGTTTTTCACAAAATATGTGAACAAGGCCTTTGGCATTGAGCTGGGGCTTCACAGAGATGGCTACATTTCTAAGATAAAGAAGTTACCAACTGGGCTCCATGGTAACAGCTGGAAGGGGGAAAAAATAAAGGGAAGAAAAAGCTCTCCTTCACCCAGGTGGCCTTGAAAAGTTAACTTGCCCAGAACAGAGGAAAAAAACAGAAAAAATCTGCTTTTTGTGAACTTCTGCAGGCTGTGAACTTCTGCGCCCCTTCCCTTATATGTTGGGTACAAAATTCTGAAACTACCTAAAAGTGGGTTTCAGGGAATTAATTGATTATAACAGAAGTAATGCCCTCTGAATCCGGTTGCAAATAAAATGGAAAGTTTCCCTATTTTTGGTAGTATCTTAGGTGCCTTGCCATGTCCGTCTCTACAACAGTATAATTCTATAGACTTAAACATTGTTTATGTTTTCATGAAATTGTCAAGACGATGTGATTAATTTTGTAAAGGTGCAGAGGTTTCCCAGAGTGCTTTATCATAATGCAGGTTCATTTGAAGATCAAATAAGGGGGCATAAAACCCGGTTCCACTGAGAACATATATCCATCACTTTAGCCATCCTATTAGGAATAGGAGTTGCTGCAGGCGTGAGCACAAGAACCACTGCCTTGGTCCATGGGATACAACAAATGACACAATTAGAAGCAGCAATAGACCAAAACTTAAAGATATTAGGAACCTCCATCTTGGCTTTGCAGGAATCTTTAACCTCTCTCTCTGAAGTTGTTTTACAGAACAGGCGAGGGTTGAACCTCCTCTTCATGAGAGAAGGGGGCCTTTCTTCTGCATTGATGGAGAATCTTGTGTTTTGCCGACCATACTGGAGTTTTAAAAAAATCTAGGAGTAAATTAAAAAGATGCCTTGAAGAGTGTCATTGAGAGAGAGAGGCCCAAAAAGGGTGGTTTGAGTCTTGGTTCAAACAGTTCCCCTGGTTAACTACGCATTTATCAACCCTGGCCATTTCAATAATAATCCTCATATTATTGCTAACTATAAAACCCTGTTTGCTCAACCGTGTAATTTCTTTTCTCCAAGCTCAAATTGGACGAGTTAAACTTATGGTAATACCCCACTAGCAAACATAGAATGTGACACCCCGCAATGATCACTTTTATGATTAAAAGTAGCCAGAAGAAGAAGTGGGGAATGAAAGGTTAATAAAATAGGCACTTTTCACTTCCTTTTTTCCTGTATGCTTAACAAAACACTGTTGAAATCTTGAGAAATGTTTGCTAATCTTGTTCCCAGAATATGCTGTCCCCAACTGACTAACTGCAGAATGTGCTCCCTCACAGGGTTGCATGCAAACTGACCACTCGCCCTGACCCATCAATAAACTTCCCTCCCTGCCGTCACCAAGGAAAGTGTATAAGCTCTGCTTAAGCTGTTCTAAGGGCTCTCTACTCTATTCAAGTGAGCTCTGAGCATCAGCATGCTGGACCCCCAATAAACCCTTTGCTGTTGCATGAGATAGTCTCTTGGTGGTCTCTTCCTTCGACCTCACCCGACCTTTACTTGGATAATTAAATGTAGAAGAGAACATGCATTCAAAAAGGGATAGTCGGTAGGATTAGGAATATAGTTGGTAGGTTTAGGAAGAAGACTGTGTATAGGTTTTGGAACAAAAGTTCCTTAGCAATAGGGTTTCGGTTAGAGAGTGAATGTAAATGTCAGCACATGTGAAGAGTCAGTCACAATGATGAACTGGAGAAAATATGTAGGAAATCACATATCAATACACACATTATGAAATCAGGCAATGTATAAATTGAATGATAGGATTAGACATGATCAACCAGGTTGAGTTTCAATATATAATCTTAGGAAGAAACAAATATGTAGTCACAAATATGATTGACATTGGAGAGCATTAGGCAACCTGGACATGGATGTTTTTAATAATCCAGGATCACTTTCCATTTAGGATGTGCTACAATCATAAGTTTGACTTTTGCATTTTGTGATCAGAATATTACAGTGATAAAATGTATATGTAGATCAGGTGACATGCATATTTTTTCTAACATTTCTGGGAGCAATATTTTGAAGAGGTATAAATTAGTGTTGGGGGTACACAGAGTTGTTCCCTGTGTCTATGAATATAGAAGTAATGCATGAATTGACAATACTGTGAATTAATAATATAACTGTTTCCACTTTAAATCATGGATTGAATTGATATCTGAAAATATATAAGAAATCTTATATTGATATACAATCATTCATTCCAATGAGTAATGCATCTAATGGTCATCTTAGGGTTATGTTTTATCATGAAGGGTGTGTGAGTTTAGTTTCAAAAGTGATTATGAAAATGAAAAATTATGTGTTTGGAAAGAAGTCTCATGAAAAGACGAGTCAAGAAACATAGAGGAATACATGTGTTCTGAAGAAGGAAGTGATTGTAAGTATAAAAAAACGTATAAATTTACTAACTTGTGGATAAAATATATATCCTATGATGTGCAAAAACTGAAAAAAATAGCAATGTACCAGTGTTGAATGAAAATGAATGTCAAAATACATATCATGTCCCATAGGAATCTACTTGCATTGATGTTAAACTGCGTCAGTTACTGTAGAAACATTAGGATTTGAAAGGACCATTTACTAAAGTTAGTTTTCAGTACTAGGAATCAAATATATATTTCAGGTGGATGAATATATCTGAGCATAATCTTGTGAACATTTTATTATAAATCAACATTCATGACATGAATAAATTTAGGGAGTGTATATAAGACACATATATTTCATATTCTGAAAAATCGGAGGGTGTATAATATATATATATATATATATATATATATATATATATATATATATATATATATATCACAGATACATTAAAAAGTAGCAATATATAAATATATATGCGTATCAAAATTTATCATGAAATATATATCATCCACAGATTAAAAAGTATTCATTTTAGTGAACATGGATTTATGTATAATGTTGTTCAACTAGGAACCTCACCCATAGGTGGAATTTTAAGATCCAAAAGTGTTTAGGAGGAGTGATCTCTTCTCACAATTTGTATCTGCAAAGTCAGCCACCTCACAAAAATGTACGTGTGATACCAGGTAGGATTCTATATGTGCATATAAAAATACATGTGCTGAATAGGCTCCAGAGAAATGGAGACAGGAATTCAGAAATAAGTTAACATTAAAAACAATGGAGAACTATTTCAATTAACAATTGACTATATTTATAACACCTTCCACTTATCATGCAAAAAGCAAGTCCAACTATACACCATGCCTCCTCTGAACTGCTTATGTTTCTATAATGTTTGGGTTACTTTCCTCCATCATATTAGGATTAGTAATCAGAGTCTAGTAGTTTGTGAGTTAGTGTCAGGGATTCAGTATATCGAATGGAAAATAGGAAAATGAATCCAATGTGTATGCAAATATGTGGTACACAAAAATCTTCCCACTCTCATCAAGAACAACACCTAGATATCACCTTCGCCCCAAGTAAGACACAATTAGAGGAGAAGAGTTAGAAAATCCGTGACTACATATCTGGAATGGAATACGATCAGGAGTTTACAACCTTGGAAGTGGTAGAGGAGTTTCCAAAAGTAAGGGACAGGGTAAAAACTCCACAAACATGGACCTCTGCCTGCCTAAAGACTTCTTGAGAAACTGTCTCTGAGGTTGGGCACTTAAAACATATGTTGTTGTCAGGAGCTTTAGCTTCCTTTCTAGGGAGACCATCAAAGCTGGGTCTTCATCTCTTTGACCTTGTGGATATGGTTTCTTATTTTCCAATGAACATGAGGCAGCAGTGCTGAATTCTCTCTTTGTAGGTAAACTGTGGCCACGGGGAGCTAAGTGTATCCACATGTTGACTGTGAAACCATTTGGTCATCCTCCACATTTCGTGGTGATTCTTGGTGCTGCACTGGGAATTTGGTATTTGCTTCATGGAATACAAGGAGCTCAACTGGAACACAGTGCTTGAGGGAGTTCTGTCATGTGTGGTGGGTCAGGGTCAGCAGGAGAATGCACCAACCAGGTTTTTAGCCCACATAGTTTGCCCCCTTGACCATAATAACCTGATTGTGAACATTTCCCTTAAACCTCTTGTTATAAAAAGATGCCTTTACATATAAGGGTCTGCTGGATGCACCATGTCAGCCACATGCCATTTGGAAGTCAAAGGCAGATCCACAAGGCCCCACGACAGAAGTTTTATCACAAAACTGCACATCTCTGCTCTAGGTCCACTAATCAGCAGGCTTGAACTTACTGGCATCTCTGTTCTACACCATTTTCATGAAACTTAGTCAATCAAGGAACTGTCTGGTACACTCATCGTCAGCAACAGTACATCCAAAGGTTCTCCTGTGCAACCTGGTCAAAGGAATTTAAAAAATTTCATGGTATTTATCGAGCCATTATTCAAGCATGAGGTTGGAGGCACTGTTGGTTTCAATTTTTTCAGGAAACATTAAATGGTGAGGAAGCTCATTTCAATGAAACCTCTGGAAAACTCTCACAGGCAAGTCTTCCCAAGGAGTGGCCAAAAGGTCACAGAAATCCAGGACTATTGAGGTCTACAATGTGAGGTCAATGTGTGTTTTGACGCTCAAGTATGCCTGCCAAGTGTTTCAGAAAAAATCATGTGATATCCAGGCTGAGATTCTCAGTGCTCTGTGGAAAGCCACCCTGGACCTAGATCTCAGTTTATAAGAGCGACTCTCATGTGTGGCCTGCTAAAATCCCAACACAATTCATGGCAATACTTCTCTGAGTTTAGTTCCAGAACTCAGTCTCTAAGTCCCTTTGAACTCACACCAGAGTTCAAGCCCAGTTGGACCCAGTCATTTCTTCCAATCGCCACACAAATGACCAAAATTAAAACCTAAACACTCCCACAAGGCCCTCATCTTCTCCATATAGACACTCATCATAACCTCTGGCTGAAGGTTTCCATGAGGGGTGCAGCCCAAGACAGTGACCAAAATGAGCACCCTTGGCCCTCATTTGCCTAAAGTCAGGGTGGCCTGGACACCATTCCTGTGAACCAGGAGAGATTAAATAGACCTGCCATTAATACTCCTCTGCTTCTCCATTTTGAGGCCTACTGAATGTCAGGTATAGATTCTTTATGTGGTTTGGAGTCATGAGAAAACCCAAGCACTTCTGCAGGGCTTTGAAGAACTCATTTGACCCAAAGGATCCCTATTCTCACTTGATGGAGTCAGGAACATCACAGAAAAAGGCTAGAGACTTCATCCACAATGACTGATCTTTTTGCCATTTTGGTTTTGGATGCACACACGGGATCTTTCTTTAGATCCATCATGTGCTAAGCTGGAACCTCACACAGGGCCAAGTGGCTGATTCAGACACCTCCCTTTCCAAAGCAATTATGCCAAGAGCCACAGGTGATCCTCATTCATTTCCATTTGATAACTGTTTTTTTCAGTCTTCACAAAGGGGTGGCCAGAGGCAAATACCTTCCTGACATTCAGGGCAACAGAACAAAATGTAAGCAAAAGGCCCAAAGCAGGGTTTCTCCACTGAGAGTTTCCTGGCCACACTGATATCTGAGTTTTCTGAGATGCTCTCCATGCCATTCCCTTCAGCTATTCAGTACATGGTCATGTCACAGTGATTGGAGGTGGTACATATCATGGATAAAAAACGATGAGCCTATTCTGGCTAGTGGCCAGAATTCTGGAAGAAAACAGGAACTTAGGAAGGCTGTAGGTGTTTCCCATTGGTAAGGCAAGCCGCAGTCCTTTCATAAATTGGACAGGTTGATTGGTGGGAGGCATTCTACTACACAGGACATATTCATTGATGCATTCTCTTTTCTAATGTGTACAACCACGGACACAGTGGGATACACAGAAATAGAAACACTCACCATGTCAAATGACTTATTAGAAACAGTCCATTCCAAAAGAAATAAATCACGTTTTTTTACCTATTCTCAGAACATGAGACAAAACCACAAACTGACATCCACACACCCAGGCACCTCCTTCCCCCAAGTAGGTCTGTGACTCTTCTGAGTGTCCTCTGACTGGTAGGCCATACGATGTTCCTCCGAAATGGCCTTTCCTGTCTCAGATCTGGTGTTATTCACCAACTCTGTGAAGTTGTCAGGAGGCAGTGGTGAGCCAATTCCAGTCTTGTCAGTAAAGGCCCCTCTTCAGAGCTTTCTTGGAATTTGGCCACCTTCACATGAATAGGTACCTAGAAAGACTGATTCTATCCTTGGTAAATCCAAACAAGTGAGACCACTGGGACTTGGACGGGTAATGGCTCTGGGTGCCTGGCTTCCTGGATCCCAAATTCAGAGAATTCCATAACCAAGGAAGTATGTGAGGTCACTTACTTCAGGAACTGAATGAGGTCACTGACTTGGCCACCAATATGTCCTAACAGTTGCTTCCTAGGTTCTCATAAGATGGAGGCTGCCCCTATTTCCTGTGACACATTCACAAATTAGAATGGTATAGAAACCACAGGCACCTGGGAACAGCTCTCCACAAAGGCCTGGTTTGGTCCGACTTCTCTACATTAAGAAGAGAGAGGCTGATTCAGAAACATCCCTTCATCCTGATTAGGTTGTTTGCCATGGAAGATGACTTTTGCTCTCTCAGGTCCTAAATAGCTGCCTAAATCTTCTCCATGGATCATTTCTGCATGGACCTTTGAGGTTTTCAGCAGATGGAAGATCCCCTACATTCCTGTATTGTAAGACCAACTCGGTCCCTGCTCTTCTGTAAAGTTAGATTGACGGAACATTGTATGGTTAGGGTTAATAGCGTGTTCGATTTTGGTTAGGAATCATTCTGCTGGATGAATAATGGTTTGGGAACCTGTGATACTTATAAGAATATAGACTTGAAATATAAGTACAAAAACAGAAATCTAGGTAAGAATTGAAGCCCAGAAGGGCATTTGGCAATTGATTGGCATACTAAGCTTGAATTATGTTCTGTACCGAGGTCTCAGATAAATTCATTTACAATGGCATAGGATGCTGTACCTCAGATGACTGAATTTAGAAGAGATCATCCAGTCCAAAAGGGATAGTCCAAAGGATTAGGAAGATTGTCAGTAGGATTAGGAAGAAGAGTGAGTCTAGGAGTTGGACCAAAAGTTCTTTAGCAATAGGGTTTTATTTAGAGAGTGAATGTAAATGTCAGCACATGTGAAGAGTCAGTCACAATGATGAACTGGGGAAAATATGTAGGAAAGAGAGTAAATATGTATCAATAGACACATTAGGAAATCTGGCAACGTCTAAAGTGAGTGATAGGATTAGACATTTTCAACAGGGTTGAGGTTGAATATATAATCTTAGGAAGAAACAATTATTTAGTCACCAATAGGATTGACATTTGAGCGCATTAGGGAACCTAGACATGGAGGTTTTTAGTAATCCATGCTCACTTTAAATTTAGGCTTTAGTACAATCATAAGTGTGACCTTTGCATTTTGTGTCAAGAATATTACTGTGGTAAAATATATATTTAGATCAGATTACATGAGTATTTCTTCCACCAATATGAGGAGCAATATTTTGAAAACTTATAAATTAGTATTGCGGATAAAATAGGCGTACCCTGTGATGATGAATAAGAGATGATGCATGAATAGACCATATTGTGAATTAATTATATAACTGGTTCCAACTTTAAATAATGCATTGAAATTATATTTGAAAATATATAGGAAATCTTATATTGATATATATATATATATACATTCATTCCAACCAGTTATACATCTAATGGTAATATTAGGGTTACGGTTTATCATGAATAGTGTGTGAGTTTTGCTTCAAAAATGAGTATAGAATCGAAAATAATGTTTTTAGAAAGAAGTCTAGTGAAAAGACCACTAAAGAATCATAGAGGAATACATGTTTTCTGAAAGAGGAAGTGATTGAAAGTGAACCACATGCCTATAAATTTGTGAATTTGTGGATGAAAGGTTATACCCTATGATGTCCATAAACTTAAGAAATAGTAAATGTACCAGTGTGGAATAAAAATGAACTTCAAAATACATTTCATGTCCCATAGGAATCTAACTGCATTGATGTTAAACTTGGTCAGTTACTATAGAAATATTAGGATATATAAGGACCATTCACTGAAGTTAGTTTTCAGTACTAGGAAACAAATATGTATTTTAGGTGGTTAAATATTTCTGAGAATAATCTGTTGAGAGCCACAGCCAAAGGAGCCCCAGTAAACTTGCAGCTGCCAGCAAACTTCCGTCTGCCGGCTGATGATTGGCTCACAGCGGCCCCAGCATCATCTAGCTGATTTGCTTCTCTGTGGTGATGCTCATTGGAGATGCTCAATGAGCGGTTTCCCCGACCTTTCAGACTGCCAGCGGATGATTGGCTCACACCAGCCCCAGCAACATCTAGCTGATTGGCTCCTCTGTGGTGATGCACATTGGGCTGGTTCCCTGCCTTTTCAGACCACGGAACTGCTCATTGGGGGACTTTTTTGGCTCCGCCCATGCGACCCAGCCAATCGGCCTCAAGAGGAGGAGACTTGTGTTTGAGGGAGAGGCTTGTGGGAAGCCTGTGGTGGCAGTTGGGCTCTGACGGCTATTCCTGAGGAGCTGTTTTGTTTGGTGTCATCTTGTTGGGTTGTATTATAGTAGAAATGCGGAATCAGAAATTATTAAAAAAAAAAAACTGAAAGAGTGTTCAGTAAATTGTTAGATGCAATTAAGGCATGGAAGACTTTACAAGGACATGGAGGTTTACAAGGTTAATTATCTAAGGTAATACAAGGAGCTAATGAACCTTATGCTGAATTTGTAGATAGGCTTATTCAAACAGCTACCAGAGTTTTGGAAATACACAACAAGCAATGCCATTACTAAAACAACTGGCTTATGAGCAAGCGAATCTTTGGTGCAATGATATCATTAGACCATGGAAACATGAAGATTTAAACACATATATTAAATTATGTAGAGACATTAAAGAACAAGAGCAAGTCGTGGAAGCTGCAGTAAAACAGGCTTTAGATGCCAGAGACATTAATGAACAAGGGCAAATTGTGGCAGCTGCAGTAAAACAGGCATTAGATGCCAGGCCAAGAACATGCTACAATTGTGAAGAAACAGGACATTTTAAAAGAAATTGTCCCATAGGAGGAGGGTTTAACAAAACTAGGTATCAAAGGAGTAGAATACCAGGTATTTGTCACGATGCCGTAGAGGGAGACTTTGGGCTAATGAATGCTGTTCTCAAACCACCATTGAGGGTACACCATTATCAAAAAACGAACAAGGACCAGGTGTTAATCCACAATATTGTGGACAAAGACATGGAGCTCCATTGCCAAAAATGGACAAGGGGGCTCAATGCTCCGGGGCCCAAAACCACAAATATACGCAGCACTGGAGAAACCCAGCAACCCCATCAGGGTAGTGCCCAGGACACATTGTCCATCAGATCCCTCATCAGACAAACCAGAGGGAGCTCAGGGTTGGACATCCGTGCCTCCGCCAGAGCAGTACTAACTGCAGAGATGGGAGTTCAATTCATTTCCACATGGGTAAAAGGACCTCTTCCCAAAGGAACAGTAGGCTTATTATTGGGACGCAGCTCTTCTACTCTAAAAGGACTTATGATAAGTCCTGGGGTAATTGATCTCGACTATGAAGGTGAAATAAAAATTATAGCCATTTCTCCAAAGGGTATATCAGTAATTTCACCAGGAGATAGAATAGCACAGTTACTAATAATACCCAGCCTACATGAAAAATTTTCCAGTTGTACTGTAGAAAGATGTTCCAAGTGATTAGGCTCCACAGGTGTAGATTGGGCTATGCTTTCTTTAAATTTAGATTCTGGCCCCATGCTAAAACTAAATATTCAAGGGCATAAATTTAATGGGCTACTGGATACAGATGCAGACCTTAGCATCATCTGTCGTCAAGAATGGCCAAAACATTGGCCGTTACAACAAGCCACTCAAACGCTTCGAGGCCTAGGAGTGGCGTCTAATCCCCATAGAAGTGCAATGGTATTAGATTGGAAGGATCCTGAAGGATGTGAAGGAACTCTACAGCCATATGTATTGGATCATCTTCCCGTAAATTTATGGGGACGAGATAGTCTTCTGGAGTCAGTGATATTTTTTTTCGGATTCAGTATTGCCAGTCAATCGGGTTTTGCCGGCTCCTCAGTCCTGGTCTCAGTGTTGGACGTCCATTGCCTGTCTTCATTGCCTTGTCTTGTCTGTGTCATGTTTCATTGCTTTAACTGTTTGTGTATCTTTCATTATGGGACAGAGCACTTCAATGCCTCTGTCCCTGATCCTTGATCACTGGACCAAAGTCCACTTAAGGGCTCAGAATCTTTCTTTTTCAGTAAAGCCCCGGATGTGGCAGACTCTCTGTGCTTCAGAATGGCCCACCTTTGGATTTGGATTACCCCTAGAAGGATCTTTCTACTTCCCACTAATTTAAAAAAGTCAGAGATATTGTCTTTCAGCCGGGGCCACATAGCCATCTGGATCAACAGCCATATATCTTAACTTGGTGGGAACTCTGCATATCTCCTTTTCCATGGGTGAAGCCTTTCTTGCCCCTGCCCCCACTCTGACTCCTTCCCCCAGGAACTCTCAAATCCTCTGCTCCTCCTCCTCCTACACCCTCTGTTCTCCTTGAGTCACCAGATTTCACTCTACTGGACTCTCCTTCCCCTCCTTATCCCCTGCCCTTGTCCCCCAACCTCCAACACCCTCTAAGTGATTCCCCTGCTGCTGACTCAGCCTCTCCTCCATTGGAGGAAGCTATGCCGGCCCAGCGCCCTCCAGATAATTCCCTTGCGGCACACACAGCACCTCTTCCCTTGGAGGAAGCTGACCCGTCTAAAGGAACTCGCTGGCGGTGAATGATTGAAAACCCTGGAACTCTCGGGATGCTCCCCCTCCATCCCTATGGGCCAATGATTGACGATGGCCACGGGGAAAAAATGCAAGCCTACCAGTATTAGCCTTTCTCCTCGTCAGACCTAAATAACTTAAAAAAATTATAATCCCCCTTTTTCTGAGGACCCCACTTGGCTCTCAGGTCTGGTTGAGTCATTGATGTTTTCACACCAGCCTACTTCAGAAGACTGCCAAAAACTCCTAGGGATTCTCTTCATGACAGAGGAACAACAGTGAATCCTCCAGGAAGCTAGAAAAAAATATCCTCAAACAAGATGTGCGTCCGACACAACTTCCCAACATAATCAAAGGCAGCTTTATCTTGAACCCACCCAACTGAGACCCCAAAATCTTTGAAGGTAGGGAGCATCTGTCCACTTATCACCGGGCTCTAATAGTGTGTCTCCAAGCAGCCGCTAGCGACAAACTAATTTGGACAAGGTAAGAGAGATTATTCAAGGGCCTGATGAATCTCCCACTATGTTTCTAGAGAGAATTATAGAGGCATATAGGAGATATACTCCTTTTGATCCTCAGGCAGAGAATCAAAAGGCATCTGTCACGATGGACTTTATTGGCAAACTGGCCTGGATATTAAAACAAAGTTACAAAGCTAGATTGATTACAAGATATGACTTTGAGAGATTTAGTCAGAGAAGTCAAGAACGTATACTATAAGAGAGAAACTGAGGAAGAGAAGGGAGCAAAGGGAGGATAAAAGAAACAAAAGGCAGACTAAGGCGTTGACTAAGGTCCTGGTCACAACAACAAATAGGCCAGAAATTAAGAAACAGGTAGACAAGAAAGGATAACATTGGCCCATGCCAGAGGGCACCCTGCCCTCAGATCAATGTGCCTACCCTAAAGAAAAAAGGACACTGGGCCAAAATTGCCCTAAAAAGCGACAGCCACACCAGCCAGCCATACTGACTCTGGAGGATGACTAAGAAAGTCGGGGCTCAGTTTCCCTCCCCAAGCTCAAGGTAACTTTTGAAGTGTTTCAAAAGTGATTATGGAAATCGAAAATAATGTGTTTGGAAAGAAGTCTCATGAAAAGGTCAGTCAAGAAACATGGATGAATACATGTGTTCTGAAGCACGAAGTGATTGAAAGTGAGACAAATGCCTATAAATTTGCTAACTTGTGGATGAAATATATATTCTATGATGTGCATAAAGTGAATAAATAGTAATGTAGAAGTGTTGAATAAAATTGAACATCAAAATACACATCATGTCCCATAGTAATCTACTTGAATTGATTTTATACAGGGTCAGTTAGTGTATAAATGTTATGATATGTTTGCATCATTCAAAGAAGTTAGTTTTCAGTACTAGGAAACAAATATGTATTTCAGGTGGATGAATATTACTGAGAATAATCTTGTGAAAAGTTGATTAAAAATCCAAATACATCAATATGAATGAATTTAGGGAGTGTATAATAAGACACGTGTTTTATATATATATATATATATATATATATATATATATATATATATATATATATATATATATCACAGACATTAAAAATAGCAATATATATGCCAATTGAAATTCATCATGAAATATATATCATCATCATATCCAAAAATATTCATTTTAATGAATATGGATTTTTTTATAAGTTTGTTCAAATAGGAAGCTCACCCATGTGTTGAATTTTTAGTTCCAACAGTGTTTAGGACGAGTGATCACTTCTCACAATTTGTATGTGCCATGTCAGCCACCTCACGAGAATGTACGTGTGACACCAGGTAGGATTCTATATGTGCATATTAAAACACATGTGCTGAATAGGCTACTGAGAAAGGAAGACAGTAATTCATATATTTGTTAACTTTAAAAACACATGTAGAACTATTTCAATTTAAAATTGACTTGATTTATAACTCCTACCCTATATATTTCAAAAGGCATGTCCAACTATACACCATGCCTCCTATGAAATGCTTGTATTTCTATTCTGTTTGGGTTATGTTTCTCCATCATATTAGGATTAGTAGTCAGAGTCTAGGAGGGAATGGGTTAGTGTCAGGGATTTAGTATTTCAAATATATGCTGCACAAAAATCTTCCCACTCTCATTCAGAACAATGCCTAGACATTACCCTCGTCCCAAGTAAGACACAATTAGAGGAGAAGAGTTAAAAATTCTGTGAATACATATCTGGAAATGAATATTCTCATGAGTTCACAACCTTGGAGGTCGTAGAGGAGTTTCCAAAAGTATGGGACAGGGTAAGCACTCCACAAACATGGAGCTCTGCTGCCCTAAAGACTTCTTGAGAAACTGCCTCTGAGGTTGGGCACTTGAAATATATGTTTTCGTAAGGAGCTTTCTTTGTACTGAGACCATCAAAGCTGGGTGTGCATCTATGCGACCTGGAGGACATGGTTTCATATTTTCCAATGAAAATGAGGCAGCAGTGCTGAATTCTCTCTATGTAGGTAAACTGTGTCCACTGGGGCCTAAGTGTCTCTGCGTGTGGACTGTGAAGCCATTTGGTCATCCTCTACTTTTCCTGGTGTTTCTTGCTGCTGCACTGGGAGTTTGGTATTTGCTTATGAAGTAAAAAAAGATCACCTGGGACACAGTGCTTGAGGGAGTTCTGTCACGTGTGGTGGGTCAGGGTCTGCAAGAGAATATACCAACAATGCTTCTATTCCACAAAGCTTTTCCCCTTGACCATAGCAACATAATTCTCAACATTTCCCTGAAACCTCTCTATATAACAAGATGCTGTTACATATAAGGGTCTGGTGGTTGTACCATGTCAGTCACAAGGCATTTCAGAGCCAATGGAAGATCAACATGGCCCCACCACAGATGTTTCATCACACACCCCCCCTCCACTGCTCTAGGCCCACTACTCAGCAGGCTCCAATTTACTGGCATCTCTGTTCTACACCATTTTGATGAAACCTAGTCAATCAAGGTGCTGTCTGGTATACTCATGATCAGCAACCGGTTTTCCAAATTTTCTACAGTGCCACCTGGTCATGGAAATTTCAATAATTTTATTGTATTTATCTAGCCATTTTTCACGGATGAAGTTGGAGGCACTGTGGATTTCAATTCGTACAGGAACCATTAAATGATGAGAAACCTCATTTCAATGAAAGCTCTGTAGAACTGTTACAGACAAGGCTTCCCAGGGAGTGGCCAAAATGTCACATAAAATCAGACCCATTGAGGTCTACAATGTGAGGTCCATGTGTGTTTTGACTGTCACCCGTGCCTGCCAAGTCTTTCAGAAAAAAAAATCATGTGATATCCTGGCTGAGATTCCCAGTGCTCTGTGGAAATCCACCCTGGGCCTAGATCTCAGTTTCCAAGGGAGACTCTCATGCGTGCCCTCCTAGAATCCCAACACAATACATGGCACAAGTTCTCTGAGATCAGATCCAGAATGCACTCTCTAAGTGTAATCACACCAGAGTTCAAGCCCATGTGAACTTTAACTGCCACACAATGACCACAATTAAAACCAAAACACTCCCACATGGCCCTCATCTGTTTCCATATAGATACTCATCATAACCTCTGGCTGGAGGTTTCCATGAGGGGCGCAGTCCAAGACAGTGTCCAAAATAAGCTCCCTTGCCCCTCATTTGCCTAAAGTCAGGGTGGCCTGGACATACTTCCAGTGAACCAGGAGTGATCAAATAGGCATGCCGTTAATACTTCAGCGCTTCTTCAATTTGAGGCCTACTGAGTTAGAGGTATAGATTGTTTATGTGAATTAGAGTCATGAGAAAACCCAAGCACCTCTGCAGGGCTTTGAAGAACTCAATTGACACAAAGGATCCCTATTCTCACTTGATAGAGGTCAGGAACCTCACAGAGGAAAGCGAGACTTTATCCACAATGACTGGTCTATTTGCCATTTTGGTTTTAGATGCACACATGGGATCTTTCTTTAGATCCATCTGGTGCTGAGAATCTAAGCCACAAACTCACACAGGGCCAAGATGCTAATTCAGACACATCCCTTTCCAAAGCAATTAAGCAAAGAGCCACAGGTGATGCCCATTCATTTCCATTTGAAAACTGTTTACTTCAGGCTTCACAAAGGGGTGGCCAGAGCAAGAACTTCCTGACATTCAGTTCAACAGAACAATATATAAGCAAAATGCCCAAAGCAGGGTTTTTCCACTGAGAATTTCCTGGTCACACTGATATCTGAGTTTTTTGAGATACTCGCCATTCCCTTCAGCTCGCCATTCCCTGTGACCAAGTCACAGAGCTTGGAGGTGGTACATATGTTAGACACAAAACCATGAGCCTATCCTGGAGAGTGAACAGAATTCATGAAGAAACCTGGAAATTAGGAATGTAGTAGGTTATGCCCATCTTTAAGTAAAGCCGCAATCCATTCATAAATTGGGCAGGATGAAATGGGAAGCTTTCTACTAGACAGGACACATCCATTGATGCACTCTCTTTTCTAATGTCTACAACCACGGACACCATGGGATACACAGACATAGAATCACTCACCTTTTCAAACGACTTACGAGAAACAGTTCACTCCAAACCATAAAAACCACCTTTCCTTCCTATTCTCACAACATGAGACAAAATCACAAACTCACAACCACACCCACAAAGGCACCTCCTTACCCTAAGTAGGTCTGTGACTCTATGGAGTGTCCTCTGACTGGTGGGCCACACAATGTTCCCCCGAAATGTCCTGTCCTGTCTCAAATATGGTCTCCTTGGCCAACTCTATGAAGTTGTCAGGAGCCAGCAGTGGGCCACTACCTGCTTTTTCAGGAAAGGCCCCTCTTCAGAGCTGTCCTGGCTTTTGGCCATTCTAACATCAGTAGGTACAAAGAAAGACTGACTCTGTCCTTGGTAATTCCAAACAAGTGAACCCACTGGGACTGGTACTGGGACTGGCTCTGTGTGCCTGCCTTCCAGGATCCCAAGTTCAGAGAGTTCCATCACCAAGGGAGTAAGGTGAGGTCACTTCCTTCAGGAACTGAATTAGGTCACTGCCTTGGCAACCACTTTATCCTAACAGTTGCTTCCAAGTGTCTCATTAAATGGAGGCTTCCCCTACTTCCTGTGAAACATTCACAAGTTAGAATGGTATATCAACCATAGGAACCCGGTAATAGCTCTCTACACAGGCCTGGTTTGGTCCATCTCCTCTACATTGAGAAGAGAGGTTCTGATTCAGACACATCCCGTCATCCTGACCAGGTATTTTGCCATGGAAGATTACTTTTGCTTTCTCAGGTCCTCCATAGCTGACTACATATTCTCCAGGGATCATTTCTGCATTGAACTTGTGGTTCTAAACAGGTGAAAGATCCACTACATTCCTGTATTGTAAGACCAACTTTGTCCCTGCTCTTCATTAAATTTACATTGAGGGAACAGTGTATTGTTAGGGTTAATAAAATGTTTGATTTGGCTTAGAAATCATTCTGCTGGATGTATAATGGTACTGGGAACCTGGGATATTTTTAAAAATATAGAGGTGAAATATATAAATGAAAAATGGAAGTCTAGGTAATTTTGAAGCCCAGAGAGGCAATGGGCCCTTCATTGGGATACTTAGCTTTGATTTATGTTGTGCACAGATATCTCAGATAAATCGATATGCAATGGCATAGGACCTTGTACCTTGGATGATTAAAATTCGAAGAGAACATCCAGTCAAAAAGGGATAGTCGGTAGGATTAGATAGATATTCGGTAGGTTAACAAAGAGTGAGTATAGGATTTGGAACAAAAGTTCTTTAGCAATAGGGTTTGGGTTAAAGTGTGAAAGTAAATATCAGCACACTTGAAGGGTCAGTCACAATGATGAACAGGGGAAAATATGTAGGAAAGCAGATATCAATAGAGATATTACAAAATCAACAAGTGGGCCAAGGACCTGAACAGACACTTCTCAGAAGAAGACATACAATCAATTAATAAGTACATGAAAAAATTCTCACCTTCTCTAGCAGTCAGAGAAATGCAAATCAAAACCACCCTAAGATACCATCTCACTCCAGTAAGATTGGCAGCCATTAGGATGTCAAACAATAATAAGTGGTGGCAAGGATGTGGGGAAAAGGGTACACTTGTACATTGCTGGTGGGACTGCAAAATGGTGCGGCCATTATGGAAAGCAGTATGGAGATTCCTGGAAAAGCTGGGAATGGAACCACCATTTGACCCAGCTATCGCCCTCCTTGGACTATTCCCTGAGGACCATAAAAGAGAATGCTATAGGGATACTGCCACATCAATGATCATAGCAGCACAATTCACAATAGCCAGACTGTGGAACCAACCTAGATGCCCTTCAATAGATGAATGGATAAAAAAATGTGGCATCTATACACAATGGAGTATTATGCAGCACTAAAAAATGACAAAATCATGGAATTTGCAGGGAAATGGATGGCATTAGAGCAGATTATGCTAAGTGAAGCTTGCCAATCCTTAAAAAACAAATGCCAAATGTCTTCTTTGATTTAAGGAGAGCAACTAAGAACTGAACAGAGGGAAAGAGCATGAGGAAAATATTAACATTAAACTGAGACAAGTGATGGGAGGAAAGGGAGAGAGAAGGGAAATTGCATGGAAACGGAAGGAAACCCTCATCGTTATACAAAATCACATATACAAGGTTGTGAGGGGAAAGGGGGGGGAAGGGAGAGAACGGAACAATAACAGATGAGGTAGAGAGGGAAAATGAAAGGGGAGGGGAGGGGGGATAGTAGGGGATAGGAAAGTCAGCAGAATACAACAGTCACTAAAATGGCATTATGTAAACATTGTGAATGTGTAACTGATGTGATTCTGCAATCTCTATTTTGGGTAAAAATGGAAATGCATAACTCACTTGAATCAAATTTATGAAAGATGAAAAAAATAAAAATTTTAAAAAGTACTAAATTGGCTCATCCTAACATTAAAAAAAGAGATATTACAAAATCAGGCAAAGTATAAAGTGAGTGATATGATTAGATATTTTCAACAGGGTTGATTTTGAATATATAATCTTAGGAAGAAACAAATATGTAGTCACCAATAGGATTGATATTTGAGAGCATTAGGCAACCTGAACATGCAAGTAATCCATGTTCACTTTCCATTTAGGCTTTAGTACAATAATAAGTGTGAACTTTGCATTTTGTGTCCAGAATATTACTGTGATAAAATGTATATGTAGATTAGGTGACATCAGTATTTCTTTCACCATTTCTGCGAGTAATATTTTGAATACATATACATAAGTATTGGTTGTACAAAAAGCTGTACCCTGTGTCTATGAATATACAGATAATGCATGAATAGACCATACTGTGAATAAATAGTATAGCTGGTTCCACTTTAAATAATGGATTGAATTGATATTCACAAAGGAGTGGTCTGAGGCAAAAACCTTCCTGAAATTCAGGGCAACAGAATAATAGGTAAACAAAACGCACAAAGCAGGGTTTCTCCACTGAGACTTTCCTGGTCACACTGATATCTGAGTTTTCCTAGATGCTCGCCTTTTTCTTCAGCTATCCAGTACATAGCCATATCACATAGCTTTGATGTAGTACATATCTTGGTCACAAAACAATGAGGCAATTCTGGAGAGTGTCCAGAATTCAGGATGTAAACAGAAACTTTGGAAGATAGCAGGTTTTGCCGTTCAATAAGGAAAGCCGCAGTCCATTAATAAATCGGGCAGGATGAATGTTGCAAAGCTTTCTCCTAGACAGGACACATCCATTGATGCATTTTCTTTTCTAATGTCTACAACCACGGACAGAGTGGGATACACAGACATAGAAGCACTCGCCTTGTCAAAGGACTTACTAGAAACAGTCCACGCCAATTCAAACAAACAGCCTTTCTTACATCTTCTCAGAACATGAGAAAAAAACCATACACACACCTACACCCACAAAGGCACCTCCTTTGTGGAGTGTCCTCTGAATGGTGGGCCATACTATACTCGCCAAAAATGGCCTGTTGTATCTCAAATCTGGTCTCCTTGGCCAACTCTGTGCAGTTGTCAGGAGCCAGCGGTGAACCAATACCTGCTTTCTCAGGAAAGGCCTTTCTTCAGAGCTTTCCTGGCATTTGGCCATCCTCACATCTGTTGGTACTAAGAAAGACTGACTCTGTCCTTGGTAAATTGAAACAAGTGAGACCACAGGGACTGGGACTGCAACTGGCTCTGGGTGCCTTTCTTCCTGGATCCCAAGTTCAGAGAGTTTCATCACCAAGGAAGTGAAGTGAGGTTACTTCCTTCAGGAACTGAATGAGGTCACTGCCTTGGCAACCTCTTTGTCCTAACAGTTACTTCTAAGGGTCCCATGAGATGGAGTCTGTCCCTACTTTCTGTCACACTTTCACAAGTTAGAATGGTATATCAACCATTGGCACCTGGGAAGAGCTCTCCACACAGGCCTGATTTGGTCCATCTTCTCTACATTTAGAAGATAGAGGTTGATTCAGACACATCCATTCATCCTGATCAGGTTGTTTACCATAAAAGATGACTTTTCCTCTCTCAGGTCCTTCATAGCTGCCTACATCTTCTCCAGGGATCATTTCTGCATGGACCTTTGATGTTCTCAGAAGGTGGAAGATCCCCTATATTCCTGTATTGTAAGACTAACTCTGTCCCTCCTCTTTTGTAAAGTTAGATTGAGGGAAGAGTGTATGTTTAGGGTTAATAACATGTTTGATTTGGGTTAGGAATCTCTCTGCCGCATGAATAATGGTATTGGGAACCTGTGATATTTACAAGAATATATAGGTGAAATGTAAGTATGAAAACAGAAATCTAGGTAAGATTCGAAGTCAGAAGGGCATTGGGTCCTTGAGTGGGATTCTTAGGTTTGAATTATGTTCTGCATATATGTCTCTGATAAATTGAAATACAATGGTTTAGGACCTTATACCTTGGATGATTAATTGTCGAAGAGAACATCGAGTCAAAAAGCAATAATCAGCAAGATTAGGAAGATAGTCAGTAGGTTTAGAAATAAAAGTGAGTATAGGATTTAGACCAAAATTTCTTTAGCAATAGGGTCTCGGGTAGACATTGAATGTAAATGTCAGCATATGTGAAGTGTCAGACACAATGATGAACTGCGGAATATATGTAGGAAAGCAGATATCAATAGAGATATAAGGAAATCAGGCAAAGAATAAACTGAGTGATAGAATTAGACATTTTCAACAGCCTTGAAGTTGAATATATAATCTTAGAAAGAAACAAATATGTAGTCACCAATAGGATTTACATTTGAGAGCATTAGGCAACCTGGACATGGTTGTTTTTAGTAATTCATGCTCACTTTCCATTTAGGCTTTGATACAATCATGAGTGTGACCTTTGTTTTTTGTGTCCAGAATATTACTGTGATAAAAAAAGAAATATATATATATATATATATATATACACACACACACACATATATAGATAGATAAGGTGACATGAATATTTCTTCTACCATTTCTGGGAGCAATGTTTTGAAGAGGTATAAATTAGTATTGGGGGAACAAAGAGGTGTACACTGTGTCTATGAATATAGAGATAATGCATTAATAGACCATACTGTGAATAAATAACATACCTGGTTCCAACTTTAATAATGGATTGAATTGAAATGTGAAAATGTACAGGAAATCTTATATTGATATACACACATTCATTCCAACCACTTATACATCTAATGGTAATATTAATGTTATGGTTTATCTTGAAGAGTGTGTGGGTTTAGCTTCAAAATTGATTATGGAAATCGAAAATAATGTGTTTTGAAAGAAGTCTCATGAAAAGACCAGTCAAGTAACATGGAGGAATACATGTGTTCTGAAGCAGAAAGTGATTAAAAGTGAAACAAATTCCTATAAATTTGTGAACTTGTGAATGAAATATATATCCTATCATGTGCAAAAACTGAAGAAATAGTAATGTACCAGTGTTGAATTAAAATGAACGTCAAAATAGATATCATGTCCCCTAGGAATCTATTTGCATTGATGTTAAACTGGGTCAGTTTCTGCAGAAATATTAGGATTTGTAAGCACCATTGATTGAAGTTAGTTTTCAGCACTGGGAAACAAATATGTATTTCAGGTAGATGATTATTTCTGAGAATAATCTTGTGAAATGTTGATTATAAATCCACATACATGAACATGAATGAATTTATGGAGTGTATATAAGACACATATATTTCATATTTTATAAAATCTGTAGAGTGTATATATATATATATATATATATATATATATATATATATATATATATATACAAAAAAACCCACAAAAATTCATTAAAAAGTATCAATATATATATGCCAATCGTAATTCATCATGTAATATATATCATCCACAGAAGCAAAAATATTTATTTTACTAAACATGGGTTTATGTATAATATTGTTCTAATAGGAAGCTCACCCATAGTTTGAGTTTTCAGTTCCAACAGCGTTTAGGAGCACTGATCTCTTCTTACAATTTGTTTCTGCCAAGTCAGCCAACTCATAAAAATATACGTGTGATACCAAGTAGGAATCTATATGTGCATATAAAAATTACAAGTGCTGAGTAGGCTACAGAGAAAGGGAGACAGGAATTCACATATTTGTTAACTTTAAAAACGCATGGAGAGAGCTGGGGATGTGGCTCAAGTGGTAGCGTGCTCGCCTGGCATGCGTGCGGCATGGGTTCGATTCTCAGCACCACGTGAAAACAAAGATGTTGTGTCCGCCGATAACTAAAAAATAAATATTATAGAATTCTCTCTCTCCTCTCTCACTCTCTCTTTAAAAAAAAACACATGGAGGACTATTTCAATTAAAAATTGAGTAGATTTATAAAACCGACCCTTTATCATGCAAGAGGGAAGTCCAACTATACACCATGCTTCCTCTGAACTGCTTGTATTTTCATTCTTTTGGGGTATTTTTCTCCATCATATTAGGATTAGTAGTCAGAGTCTAGTAGGGTATGAGTTAGTGTCAGGGATTCAGTATTTCGAATGGAAAATTGGAAAATGGATCAATGTGTATGCAAATGTGTACTACAAAAAAATTTTCCCACTCTCATTCAGAACAATGCCTTGACATTACCTTCACCCCAAGTAAGACACAATTAGAGGAGAAGAGTTAGAAAATCTTTGAATACATATCTGAAATTGAAAATGCTTAGGGTTCACAACCTTGGAGATTGTAGAGGAGTTTCCAAAAGTAAGGGACAGTGTAAAAACTCTACAAACATGGAGATTTGCCTGCCTAAAGACGTCTGGAGAAACTGCCTTTAGGTTGGGCACTTGAAATATATGTTGCTGTCAGGAGCTTTAGCTTCCTTTCTAGTGAGACCATCAAAGCTGGGTCTTCATCTCTGTGATCTGGAGGACATGGTTTATAATTTTCCAATAAACATGAAGCAGCAGTGCTGAATTCTTGCTTTGTAGGTAATCTGTGGCCACTGGGGGCTAAGTGTCTCCCCATGTGGACTGTGAAGCCATTTCATCATCCTCCACTTTTCATAATGTTTCTTCCTGCTGCACTCGGAGTTTGGTATTTGCTTCACGAAATACAAGGAGTTCAACTGGGACACAGTGCTGCAGCGAGTTCTGTCACGTGTGGTGGATCAGGGTCTGCAGGAGAATGCACCAACAGGGCTTGTATACCACATAGGATGCCCCCTTGACCATAGCAACCTGATTCTGAACAATGCCCTGAAACCTCTCCATATAACAAGTTGCCTTTACATATAAGGGTCTGCTCGCTGCACCATGTCAGTCACAAGCCATTTGGAAGCCAATGGCAGATCCACATGGCCCCACCTTAGATGTTTTATCACACATTTGCTCACTACTGCTCTAGGCCCACTACTCAGCAGGATCCAAATTACTGAGATCTCTTGTTTTACACCATTTTCATCAAAACGAGTCAATCAAGGCACTGTCTGGTACACTCGTGATCAGCAACAGGACATCCAAAGGTTCTTCATTGCCACCTGGTCATTGGAATTTCAAAAATTTCATGGTATTTATGTAGCAAATTTTCAATTATGAAGTTGGAAGCACTATGGCTTTCAAATCATTCAGGAATCATTCAATGGTGAGGAAGCTCATTTCAATGAAAGCTTTGGAGAACTCTCACAGGCAAGGCTTCCCAAAGAGTGGCCTAAAGGTCACAAGAATCCAGGCCCATCGAGGTCTACAATTGAGGTCCATGTGTGTTTTGACTAGCAAATATGGCTTCCAAGTCTTTCAGAATAAAATAATGTGATATCCTGGCTGAGATTCCCAGTGCTCTGTGGAAAGCCACCCTAGGACTAGATCTCAGTTTCCAACGGAGACTCTCATGTGTGGCCTCCTAAATTCCCAACACAATTCATGGCAATACTTCTTTGATGATTGATCCAGAACTCAGTGTTTAAGGGGAATGACACCAGAGATCAAGCCCAGGTGGATCCAGTCATCTCTTCCAACTGCCACATGAATGACTACAATTAAAACCAAAACACTCCCACATGGTCCTTACCTTCTTCCATATAGACACTCATCATTACCTCTGGCTAGAGTTTTTCATGTGGGACGCATCCCATGAGAGTGTCCAAAATAATCTTCCTTGCCCCTCATTTGCCTAAAGTCAGGGTGGCATCGTCACCCTTCCTGTGAACCTGGAGTGATCCAATAGGCCTGCCATGAATACTGCTCTGCTTCTTCAAATTGAGTCCTACTGACTCTCAGGGATAGATTCTTTAAGTGATTTGGAGTCACAAGAAAACACAAGCACCTCTGCAGTTCTTCAAAGAACTCATTTGACTTAAAGGATCCCTATTCTCACTTGACAGAGGTCAGAATCCTAACAGAGGAAGGCAAGAGACTCATCAACAATGACAGATTTTTGGCCATTTTGGTTTTGATTGCACACATGGAATCTATCCTTAGATCCATCATGTGCTGAGAATCTAAGCCACAACCTCATACAGGGCCAAGAGGCTGATTTAGACACATCCTTTTAAAAGCAATTAAGCAAAGAACCACAGGTGATGCCCATTCATTTCCATTTGAAAATTGTTTTCTTCAGGCTTCACAAAGGGGTGGCCTGAGGCAAAGACCTTCCCGACATTCAGGACAACAGAACCATAGGTAAGCAAATGAACCAAAGCAGGATTTCTCCACTGAAAATTTACTGGTCACACTGATATCTGAGTTTTCTAAGATGTTCCCATTCTCTACAGCTATCAAGTATATAGACATGTCTCAGAGCTTGGAGGTGGTACATATCTTGGAAACAAAACCATGAGCCTATTCTGGAGAGTGGCCAGAATTCAGGAAGAAAACAGGAACTTAGGAATTTAGTAGGTGTTGCCCATCCATAAGGCAAACCACAGTCCATTCTTTAATTAGGCAGGATGAATGCTGGGAAGTTTTCTACTAGACAGGACACATCCTTTGATGCCTTCTCTTTTCTAATGTCTACAACCACGGACACAGTGGGATACTCAGACATAGAAACACTAGCCTTGTCAAACGACTTACTAGAAACAGGCCACTCCAACCCAAACAAACAGCCTTTCCTACCTATTCTCAGAACATGAGAGAAAACCACAAACTCACTCCACACCCACAAAGGCACCTCCTTAACCCAAGTAGGTCTGTGACTATCCGGAGTGTCCTCTAACTGGTGGGCCATACTATGTTCCCCTGAAATGGCCTGCCCTTTCTCAGATCTGGTCTCCTTTGCCAACTCTGTGAAGTTGTCAGGAGCCAGCGGTGAATCAATACCTGCTTTCTCAGGAAAGACCACTCTTCAGAGATCTTCTGCCATTTGACAATCCTCATATCAGTCGGTACCAAGGAAGACTGACTCTGTCCTTGGTAAATCCAAACAAGTGAGACCACTGGGACTGGGACTGGGACTGGCTCTGGGTGCCTGGCTTCCTGCATCACAATTTCAGAGTTTTTGATGACCAAGGAAGAGAGGTGAGGTCACTTCCTTCAGGAACTGAATGAGGTCACTACCTTGGCCACCACTTTGTCCTAACAGTTGCTTCGAAAGGTCCCATGAAATGGAGGCTGCCCCTACTTCCTTTGACACTTTCACAAGTTAGAATGGTATATCAACCATAGGCAAATGGAAACAGCTCTCCACACAGGCATGGTTTGATCAGTTCTCTACATTAAGAAAGGAGAGGCTGATTCAAACACATCTCTTCATACTGACCCGGTTGTTTGCCATGGAATATGACTTTTTCCCTCTTAGGTCCTTCATAGCTGCCTGCAACTTCTTAAGGGTATAATTTCTGCATGGTCCATTGATGTTCTCAGCAGGTGGGAGATCCCCTACATTACTGTACTGTAAGACAAACTCTGTCTCGGCTCTTCTGTAAAGTTAGTTTGAGGGAACAATATATGGTTAGGCTTAATAACATGTTTGATTTGAGTTAGGAATCATTCTGCTTAATGAATAATGGTATTGGGAACTTGCGATATTTATAAGAATATATTGGTGAAATATAAGTTTGAAAACAGAAATCTAGATAAGATTTGAATCCAGGAAGGGCATTGGGCTGTTGATTGGGATACTTAGCTTTGAATTATGTTCTGCAAAGATGTCTCAGATAAATCAATATACAATGGCATAGGACCTTGTACCTTGGATGATTGATTGTCGAAGTGATCATCCAGTCAAAAAGGGATAGTCTTTAGGATTAGGAAGATAGTCGGTATGTTAGAAAAAAGAGTAATATAGGATTTAGACCAAAAGTTCTTTAGCAATAGGGTTTCGGATAGAGAGTGAATGTAAATGTCAGCACATGTGAAGAGTCAGTCACAATGATGAACTGGGGAAAATATGTAGGAAAGCAGATATCAATAGACATTAGGAAATCAGACAAAATATAAAGTGACTGATAGGATTAGTCATTTTCAACAGGGTTGAGGTTGAATATATTATCTTAAGAAGAAACAAATATGTAGTCACCAATAGGATTGATTTGAGAGCATTAGGCAACCTGGACATGGATGTGTTTAGTAATCCATGCTCACTTTCCATTTAGGCTTTGGTGAAAGGTTAATAAAATAGGTACTTGTTACTTACTCTTTTTCTGTATGCTTAACAAAACACTGTTGAAGTCTTGAGGACTGTTTGCTAATCTTGTTTCCAGAATGTGCTGTCCCCAACTGCCAAACTGCAAATGTATACCCTCACCCGTTTGCACGCAAACCACCCACTTGCCCTGACCCATCAATAAACTTCCCTCCCTGCCCTCTCCAAGGAAAGCATATAAGCTCTGCTTAAGCTGTTCTCATTGCTCTCTGCTCTATTCAAGTGAGCTCTGAGCCCCAGAATGCTGGACCCATAATAAACCATTTACTGTTGAAGGACACATTCTCTTGGTGGTCTCTTCCTCCAATGCTTGCCCGACCTTTACATCTGGAGGCACCAGCAAGATCCGACAGCGGCGGATGAGAGATCCCCAAGGGGCTCCTTTCAGGGTAGTAAGGGAACTCTTTTTGGTTTTAGGTTTCAGGTTAGGGCTTGGCAAAATGGCTACGGGTGATGAGCGTGAGCTCTCTCTGACAGAGGCTGACATACGTGTCACAGAGCCACAGGCCACGTCCCTGGGGGATGCCCCAGAGGACTCAGGAAATCGAGGAACAATAGTCTCCTTGACTCAGTGATATTTTGCTTCGGATTCAGTATTGCCAGCCCATCAGGTTTTGCCGGCTACTCAGGCCTGGCCTCAGTATTGGACGTCCAATGCCTGACTTTATTGTCTTGTCTTGTCAGTGTAGTGTGTCGTTGCTTTCACTGTTTGTGTATCTCTCATTTTGGGACAGAGAACTTCAACACCTCTCTTCCTGACCCTTGATCATTGGAACAAAGTCCGCTTAAGGGCCCAGAATCTTTCTTTTTCAGTAAATCGCTGGACCTGGCAGACCCTCTGTGCCTCAGAATGACCCACCTTTGGAGTTGGATAGCCCCTAGAAACATCTATGTCCCACTAATTCGAAAAGTCAGAGATTTTGTATTTCAACCGGGGCCACATGGACATCCAGATCAACAGCCATATATCTCAACTTTGCAGGACCTCTGCAAATCTCCTCCTCCATGGGTGAAGCTTTTCCTTGTCTCTGCCCCCGCTCCTACTCCTTCCACCATGATTCTATCTCTCAAACCCTCTGCTCCTCCTCCTCCACCCTCTCTTCTCCCTGAGTCTCAAGACTCTACTGGACTCTCCTCGCCTTCTTATCCGCTGCCCTCATCCACCAACCCCCAACAACCTCTAAGTGATTCCCCTGCTGCTGACTCAACCTCTCCGCCACTGGAGGAAGCTAGGCCAGCCCAGCGCCCACCAAATGACTCCCCCTTGTCACACACACAGCCCCTCCTTCCCTGGAGGAAGCTGGCCTGGCAAAAAGAACTCAAAGAACTCCCTGGCGTTTTCAAACCTGCCTACTTGGGATGACTGCCAACAAATCCTAGGGATTCTCTTCATGACAGAGGAATGAGAGAGAAACTTCCTGGAAGCTAGAAAAAAAAATATCCTCGGACCAGATGGGTGACCAACACAACTTCCCAACATAATCAAAGCCGGCTTCCCCTTGAACTTACCCAACTGGGACCCCGACACCTTTGAAGGTAGGGAGCATCTGTCCACTTATTGCCGGGCCCTAATTGTGGGTTTCCAACCGGCCGCTAGGCAACCAAATAATTTGGCCAAGGTAAGAGAGATTATTCAAGGGCCTGATGAACATCCCTCTATGTTTCTAGAGAGAATTATGGAGGCATATAGGAGATATACTCCTTTCGATCTTCAGGCAGAGGATCAAAAGGCATATGCCATGATGGCCTTCATTGGGCAAGCTGATCTGGATATTAAAAGAAAGTTACAATACTTAGATGGATTACAAGATATGACTTTGAGAGATTTAGTCAGAGTAGCCGAGAAAGTATCCTATAAGAGAGAAACAGAGAGAACGAAAGGGAGTAAAGGGAGGATGAGAGATGAAAAAGACAGATTAAGGTATTAACTAATGTCCTGGTCACAACAATAAATAGGCCAGAAATTAAGAAACAGGGAGACAAGAAGTGATACCTGGGTCCCCTCCAGAGGCCACCCTTGGCCTCAGATCAATGTGCCTACTGTAAAGAAAAAGGACACTGAGCCAAAGAGTGCTCTAGAAAGAGAAAGCCACGCCAGACAGCCTTTCTGACTCTGGAGGTTGACTAAGAATGTTGGGGCTCAGATCCCTTCCCCGAGCTCAGGGTAACTTTTGAAGTGAAGGGGACCCCATAAACTTTGAAGTGGATACAGCAGCAGTATACTCAGCCCTTAAGGCCCCACTGGGCCCTCTATCAAAAAAAAGATCTCTAGTTCAAAGGGCTAACAGCAGTAAATATCAGACTTAGACAACAAAGAGGATCATGGACATGGGGAAAGACAAAATCCAACATTCCTTCCTAGTAATCCCAGAATGCCTGGCCCCATTGATGGGCAGAGATCTGCTCAGTAAGCTCCGGGACAAAACAACTTTTAACCCCGAAGGCCCCAAAATGAAATTTCTATATCCTTCATTAAAAACTCCTATAGTCATGGCTTTATAAATGTCAGTCGAAGATGAACATCCACTTTTCACACACCCCAAGACTGATCAAACAGGCAAGCTACCCCAGAAATGGATAACAGATTACCCAGATGCCTGGGCAAAATTGTTGGGTTAGGCCTAGCCATGAAACAACCTCCAAGAACAGTGGAGTTAAAAACCTCAGCCTCCCCAATCAATGTCAAACAACATCCTCTGAGCAAAAAAGGTAAAGATGGGATAAGGCCCCATATTCAGAAATATCTGGCCTTAGGGTCCTAAGGCCCTGTCAATCGGCCTGGAACACTCCCCTGCTACCGGTAAAAAATCCAGGAACTGGGGACTATCCCCCATACAAGACCTAAGAGAGATCAACAACAGAGTGCAGGACATTCACCCCATGGTAAATAATTCCTACAATCTGCTTATCACTCTGAACCCTGAGTAGAAATGGTATGGACATAAAGATTCTATCTATTGCATGCCTCTGCATAAAGACAGTCAGTTGCTGTTTGCTTTTGAGTGGGTAGACCCAGAAACCGGAACGTATGGTAAACTAACATGGACTAGACTCCCACAGGGGTTCAAAAACTCCCCCACTCTCTTTGATGAAGCCCTCCACAGAGATGTCAACAACTTCAGACCTATGCACCCTGAAGTCACCCAGCTTCAATACGTGGATGACCTGCTACTGCAGCCAACACCAAGGAAAACTGTGAGTTTGGGAACCAAGCACTATTATATAAGCTTGCTCAACTCGGGTATAGAGCTTCTTCCAAAAAACCCCAAATTTGCCAGCAAGAAGTAGTCTTCCTGGGCTATTCCCTTAGGGGTGCTAAATGATGGCTCACTGAGCCCAGAAAACAAACGGTTGTGCAGATACACCCCCCCCCCAGCAGCAGACAACACAGAGAGTTTCTTGGGACTACTGGGTTTTGCAGGTTATGGATTCCTGTGTTTGTGTCCTTAACTTCTCCTTTATACCCGCTGTTAAAGGGAGATGCCCAATTCCAATGGACCCCTGAGCACCAGCAAGCTTTTGATAACATCTAACAACACTGGCACTGAACTCCTCAAGTTCACTGAGCCAAGCCTGCAATTTCAGAAATCCCTACACTACGTTAAAAATGTACATCAATTCACACACCTTGGTTCAAAGAAACTGCAGGCATTCCTGAAGGATCAAGAACAGAGTTTTCCACTAACCGACTCACAGCGAAAGGACATAACTGAACGGGTAACAAAACCCTGTCCGTTCTGTCAATAGGTTAATGCTTACCCTTCCAAGCTTCCTGCAAAAAAGCACCTATGAACAACCAGACCAGGACAATTCTGGGAAGTGGACTTTACTGAAATTAAGCCAGCGAGGTATGGACTTCAATATCTCCTAGTGTTTGTAGATATATTTTCAGGATGGATTGAAGCCTTCCACACAAAAAAAGGCACAAATGGTGGTAAAAAATCCTGAAAGATATTTTTCCATGATACGGCCTACCTAAGGGTATATTGTCTGATAATGGACCGGCGTTCATGGCCCAGGTAAGTAAGGGGTTAGCCAGGACCCTGGGAATAAATTGGAAGTTACATTGTGCTTATAGACCCCAGAGCTCAGGACAGGTTAAAAAAAAATTAATAGAACCATTAAAGAGACCTTAACGAAATTAAGCTTAGAGAGGGCATCAAAGGTTGGACTATGCTCCTGCCTTATGCACTGTTTCATGCAAGAAATACTCCCTCTGTTTCTTTGAGTAACCTCACCTCCTATGAAATTCTCTATGGGGCCCCTCCTCCAGTAAGGACCTAACCCCAACTCTAAGACCTACCGATCCCTTCCACACCCCCTTGCTTGACAAACTTAAAGCTCTTGAAAGAACTCAGCGATACCTGTCAAACCAGCTGGCCACTGCCTACCAACCTGGTGAAGAGGAGACTCCACATCGATATCAAATAAGAGACTTCGTCTACATAAGATGACTTCAGGTGTCATCCCTGGAACCCCGATGGAAAGGACCATACCAGGTGCTACTTATAAAACCTACAGTGGTAAAGGTAGACGGAATCACTTCCTGGATCCTAATTCTCATCTCAAGCCTGCGCCCTGTCCAGACTCTGGCTTGAAAGTGGAAAAGACTGGTAACCCTTTCAAATTGCATATTGTCCATGTGGATAAGGCTATAGACTCTCCCCTTGGCCACCACTAGTCCTAACCATCATCAGCCCATTCAGCAGCGATGGCTGATCACAAATCCTATTAGACAAGAAGTATGGTCTGTCTTGCATACAGCCCCCTTAGGGACCTGGTGGCCATCTCTCCACCCAGATATTTGTCAGCTGAGTATACGTCTTTCCAATTGGGATATCTCTGATGAAGAGGATCCCATTAAAATTCCATTAAATTTCTTCCGTACCATAGATAATGGAAACAAACATTATGGATGTAGGGACATGCAAGCCTGATGCAGGTTGGCTAGCCTAGATTACTATGTTTGCCCGGTGGACTATCAAAGCCACAAACAACCACGGCTGTGTGGGGGAAAAGCCGTCTTCTTCCGTAAGTCATGGGGATGTGAGCATACAGGGGCTGCCTGGTGGAACCCAAACTCCTCATCAAATTCAGTTCACAGCATTGGCCATATTACCAATTAGACAACAAAAACCGATGGCCCGCAGAAGGGTGTCTAGATTCTCAAATTCTGTGTGACTTTTTCAACTTCGGCAAGTGCTCAAAAGGATGGAAGAAAATTCCCCTATGTGTATGCCTTTTCAGTCCTTTGCTCACATCATGAACTATGTTTCTCCAATAGATCCTTCTGCTCCAGACTCTCTGCTGTCACTCTCACATCAACAACCTGATTTCTCCCCTCCAATTACTAGATCAAAAACCCAAACCTCCGCTGGTTCTCAGACCATTGCCCCCTTGCTGAGGCAGCAGGTACTGAGTTACCCTTCCACCCACTCACTCCTCTCTTCTCCTGTCAGTGCCCACACCGGGTCCCACCAGGTCCTCTTACCAGCTAACCCAAAGCTCAAACCAGCTGAGGAGTGCCCTCAGACGCCTATCCAAGTTGTAATGAAAATGGCCTTTAAAGTTGCTTTGTCATCACTAAAAACAGGTTACTAAGAATTTAATGTCCCTCACAGGCTTTTTGGGATACTCACTACTGTCTTCCCATCTGCTCTACCTGTTCTACTGCTCACGTTTTGTTGCCAGGAAAATCCCAAACCCTTTTCCCATTATTCTTTTATATCTCTTTTTCCTCATTCTCAGAACCACAGAACTGCTCTCACCCCCCGCCTTCCCCGTCTTCCCCTCTGTACCAGGCCCACAGAAAAATCTTAAATGGCCTTCTCCAGAAGTCTTCATCGTGGCTGACTTTAGGACTTTCAGCAACAAAGTCCCTATAAAAGAGTTCAGTGTACATAAACTTCCTCTTTTCGTGTTGCTCTGTTATACTTGGCCACTGGCTGGAAAAATCAGCACTTCTAAGCTAGACACCCCCTTACTAGTTTTTCACAAAATATGTGAACAAGGCCTCTTGCCTTGAGCTCAGGCTTCCAGAGATGGCTACATTTCCAAGATAAAGAAGTTACCAACTGGGCTCCATGGTAACAGCTGGCAGGGAGAAAATAAAAGAGAAGAAAAAAGCTCTCCCCCTCCCAGATGTCCTTAAAAAGTTATCTTTCCCAGAGAAGAGGAAAATAAAAACAGAACCAAAAACTGCTTTTTGTGAACTTCTGCAGACTGTAAATTTCTGAGTCTTTTCTCTTACATGTTGGGTACAAAATTCTGAAACTACCTAAACTTGGGATTCAGGGGATTAATTGATTACAATAGAAGCAATGCCCTCTATATCCGGTTGCAACCAAATAAGACTGTTTCCCTGTCTTCGGTGCTATCTTAGGTGCCTTGCCTTGTCCATACCTACAACAGTATAATTCTATATACTTAAACATTGTTTATTCATAGAATTATCAACAGATGTGATTAATTATTTAATGGTGCAGATGTTTCCCCGAGTGCTCTATCATGAGGGAGGATCATTTAAATTTCAAATAGGGGGGCATACAACCCGGTTCTGCTGGCAACCTGTATCTTTCACTTTAGCCATCCTATGAGGAATAGTAGTTGCTGCAGAGTTGGGCACAGGTACCACTGCCCTAATCCATGGGACACAACAAATGACCCAATTAGAAGCAGCAATACACCAAAACTTAAATATATTAAAAAACCACCATCACAGCTTTACAAGAATCTTTAACCTCTCTCTCTGAAGTTGTTTTACAGAACAGGCGAGGGTTCGACCTCCTCTTCATGAGAGAAGGGGCCTTTGTCCTGCATTGAGGGAAGAATGTTGTTATTATGCCTACCATACTGGAGTTGTAAAAGAATCTATGATTAAATTAAGAAGACGCATTGAAGAGCATCAACAAGAGAGAGAGGCCCAAAAAGTGTGGTTTGAGTCTTGGTTCACAGAGTCCCCCTGGTTAACTACGCTTTTATCAGCCCTGGCCGGTCCCTTAATAATCCTCACATTATTGCTAACTGTAGGACCCTGTTTGCTCAACCGTGTAATTTCCTTTCTCCAAGCTCAAATTGGACAAGTTAAACTTATGATAATCAGAAATCAATATACCACACTAGCAGACATAAAATGTGACATCCCCAATGATCACTATTATGATTTAATGTAACCAAAAGAAAGTGAGGAATGAAAGGTAAATAAAATAGGTAATTGTCACTTCCAGTTTTACGGTATGCTTAACAAAACACTGTTGATATCTTGAGAACTGTTTGCTAATCTTGTTCCCTGAATGTGCTGTACCAACTGCAAAACTGCAGAATGTACTCCCTCACTCATTTGCACGCAAACTACCCACTCGCCCTGACCCATCAATAATCTTCCCTCCCTGCCCTCTCCAAGGAAAGTATATAAGCTCTGCTTAAGCTGTTCTCAGGGCTCTCTCCTCTATTCAAGGGAGCTCTGAGCCCCAGCATGCTGGACCCCCATAAACTTTTGGCTGTTGCATTAGACAGTCCCTGGTAGTCTCTTCCTCCGATGCTCGCCTGACATTCACATTGGTAAAATAATAAGTGTGACCATTGCTTCTGTGTCCAAATGTACAAATTAATATTGGGGGTACAAATAGGTGTACCCTGTGATATGAATATAGAGATAATGCATGAATAGGCAATACTGTGAATAAATAATAAAATGGTTTCCAAATTTAATAATGGATTCAATTGATATCTGAAAATATACAGGAAATCTTATATTGATACACATACATTCATTCCAACCAGTTATACATCTAAACGTTATATTAGGATTATGGTTTGTCATGAAAAGTGTGTGAGTTTTGTTTCAAAACTGATTATGAAAGTTGAAAATAATGTGTTTGGAAAGAAGTCTCATGAAAAGACCAGACAAGAAACCTGGAGGAATCCATGTGTTCTGAAGCAGGAAGTTATTGAAAGTGAAACAAATGCCTATAAGTTTGCTAATTTGTGGATGAAATATATATCTTATGATGTGCATAAATTGAAGAAATAGTAATGTACCAGTGTTGAATAAAAATGAACGTCAAAATACACATCATGTCCCATAGTAATCTACTTGCATTGATGTTAAACTGGGTCAGTTACTGTACAAATATTAGTATTTGTATGCAACATTAACTGAAGTTAGTTTTCAGTACTGGAAACAAATATGAATTTCATGTGGATGAATATTTCTGAGAATAATCTTGTGAATACTTGATTATAAATCCATATACATGAACATGAATGAATTTAGGGAGTGTATATAAGACACATATATTTCATATTTTGAAAAATCTGGAGAATATATATATATATATATATATATATATATATATATATATATATATATATACACACACACACACAGAGAGACATTAAATTACCAATATATATGCCAATCAAAATTTATCATGAAGTATATATCATCCACAGATGCAAAAATATTTCTTTTACTGAACATGGATTTATGTTTAATGTTGTTCAACTAGGAAGCTCACCCATAGGTTGAATTTTAAGATCCAACAGGGTTTAGGAGGAGTGATCTCTTCTCATAATTTGTATCTGCCAAGTCAGCCACCTCACAAGAATGTACATGTGATACCAGGTAGGATTCTATATGTGCATATAAAATTACATGTTCTGAATAGGCTACAGAGAAAGGGAGACAGGAATTTATATATTTATTAACTTTAAAAACACAAGGAGAACTATTTCAATTAAAAATTAACTAGATTTATAACACCTACCCTTCATAATGCAAATGGCAAGTCCAACTATACACCATGCCTTTTTTGAACTGCTTGTATTTCTATTCTGTTTGGGTTAGTTTTCTCCATCATATTAGGATTAGCAGTCAGAGTCTAGTAGTTTATGAATTACTCTCAGGGATTAAGTATTTTGAATGGAAAATTGGAAAATGAATCTAATGTGTATGCATATATGTGCTACACAAAAATCTTCCCACTCTCATCCACAACAATGCCTTGACATTAACTTCGTCCCAAGTAAGACACAATTAGAGGAGAAAAGTTAGAAAATCTCTGAATGCATATGTGGAATGGAATATACTCAGGAGTTCACAACCTTGGAAGTGGTAGAGCAGTTTCCAAAAGTAAGGCACATGGTAAACACTCCACAAACATGGAGCTCTGCTGGCCTAAAGACTTCTTGATAAACTGCCTCTGAGGTTGGGCACTTGAAATATATGTTGTTGTCAGTAGCTTTAGCTTACTTTCTAGTGAGACCATCAAAGCTGGGTCTGCATCTATGTGACCTGGAGGACATTGTTTCTAATTTTCCAATGAACATGAGGCAGCAGTGCGAATACTCTCTTTGTAGTTAAACTATGGCCACTGGGAGCTAAGTGACTCACCGTGTGAACTGTGAAGCCATTTGGTCCTCCTCCACTTATCGTGGTGGTTCTTGCTGCTGCACTGGGACTTTGGTATTTTCTTCATGAAATACAAGGAGATCAACTGGGACACAGTGCTGGAGGGAGTTCTGTCACATGTGGAGCTCACGGTCTGCATGTGAATGCACCAACCAGGATTTTATCCCACATGCGTTGCCCCTTTGTCCATAGCAACCTGATTCTGAACATTGCCTTGAAATCTCCCTATATAAAAAGATGCCTTTACATGGAAGGTTCTGCTGGCTGTACCATGTCAGTCACAAGCCATTTGGAAGCAAATGGCAGATCCACATAGCCCCACCACACATGTTTTCTCACACACCTTCACACCACTGCTCTAGGCCCACTAATTTGCAGGTTCCAACTTACTGGCATCTCTGTTCTACACAATTTTCATGAAACCCAGTCAGTCAAGGCACTGTCTGATACACTCATGATCAGCAATAGGACATCCAAAGATTCTCCAGTGCCACCTGGTCATGGGAATTTCAAAAATTTCATGGTGTTTATCTAGCCATTTTTCGAGGATGAAGTTGGAGGAACTTTGGGTTTCAAAAACCATTAAATGTTGAGGAAGCTCATTTCAATGAAACTCTGGAGAACTTTCATAGGCAAGGCCTCCCAAAGAGTGGACAAAAGGTCACATGAAGTCAGTCCAATTGAAGTCTACAATGTGAGGTACATGTGTGTTTTAACTCTCAACTATGGCTGCCAAGACTTTAAGAAGAAAATCATGGATTATCTTGGCTGAGATTCCCAGTGCTCTGTGGCCTGGATCTAAGTTTATAAGGGCTACTTTCATGCGTGGCCTCCTAAAATCCCAACAAAACTCATGGCAATTCTTCTCTGAGGTCAGTTCCAGAACTCAGTCTCTATGTGGATTCACACCAGAGTTCAAGCCCAGGTGGACCCAGTGATTTCTTCCAATCGCCACACAAATGACCAAAATTTAAACAAAAACACTCCCATATGGCCCTCATCTTTTCCACATAGACACTCATCATAACCTCTAGCTGGAGGTTTCTATGAGGGGCGCTGGACAAGACAGTGTCCAAAATAAGCTCCCTTGCCCGTCAGGGTGGCCTGGAAACCCTTCCTGTGAACCAGGAGTGATCAAATAGGCCTACCATTATTACTGTTCCACTTCTCCAATTTGAGGCCTACTGACTGTGGGGTTTAGATTCTTCATGTGGATTGGGGTCATGAGAAAACCCAAGCACCAATGGGCTAGACTCTGAAGGGCTTTGAAAAACTCATTTGACATAAAGGATTCCTATTCTCACCTTATGGAGGTCAGGAAACTTACAGAGGAAGGCGAGAGACTTCATCCATAATGAATGCTCTTTTGGCCATTTTGGTTTTGGATGCACACATGGCATCTTTCTTTAGATCCATCAGGTGCTGAGAATCTAAGCCACAGCCTCACACAGGGCCAACAGGCTGATTCAGACACATCCCTTTCGAAATCAATTACTCAAAGAGGGACAGGTGATGCCCATTCATTTGCATTAGAGAACTGTTTTATTCAGGCTTCACAACGGGGTGGCCTTGGCAATGACCTTCCTGACATTTAGTGCTATAGAACAATAGGTAAGCAAAAGTCCCAAAGCAGGGTTTCTCCACTGAGACTTTTCCTGGTAACACTGATATCTGAGTTTTCTGAGATTCTTGCCATTCCCTTCAGCTATCCAGTACATGGCCAAGTCACAGAGCTTGGAGGTGGTACCTATCTTGGTCACAAAATCATGAGCCTATTCTGGAGAGTGGCCAGAATTCAGGAAGAAAACAGGAACTTAGGAAGATTGCAGGTCTTGCTCACAAATAAGGCAATCCACTGTCCTTTTATAAATTGGGCAGCGTGAATGTTGGGAAGCTTTCTCCTAGACAGGACACATCCATTGTTGCATTTTCTTTTGTAATGTCTACACCCACGGACAAAGTGGGATACACAGACATAGAAACACTTGCCTTGTCAAATGACTTAATAGAAACAGTCCACTCCAAAACAAACAAACCAACTTTCCTACGTATTCTCAGAACATGAGACAAAACCACAAACCCACACTCATTCCCACAAATGCACCTCCTTCCCCCAAGAAGGTCTGTTACTAACCGGAATGTCCTCTGCCTGGTGAGAAATTCTTTGTTCACCCGAAATGGCCTGTCTGTTCTCAAATCTGGACTCCTTGGCCCACTCTGTGAAGTTGTCAGGAGCCAGCTTTGAGCCGCCACTACCTGCTTTCTCAGGAAAGACACCTCTTCAGATTTTTTCTGGCATTTGGCCATCTTCACATCTGTAGGTACCAAGAAAGACTGACTCTTTCCATGATAAATCCAAACAAGTGAGATCTCTGTGACTGTTACTGGGCCTGGCCCTGGGTGCCTGGTTTCCGGGATCCCAAGTTCAGAGAGTTCCATCACAAAGAAGTGAGGTAGGTCACTTCCTTCATGAACTGAATGAGCTCACAGCCTTGGCAAACACTTTGTCTTAACAGTTTCTTCCTAGGGTCCCATGAGATGGAGGCTGCCCCTACTTCCTGTGACACTTTCACAAGTTAGAATGGTATATCAACCATAGGTACTGGGGGAGAGATCTCCACACAGGCTTGGTTTTGTCCATTTTGTCTACATTAAAATGCGAGAGGCTTATTCAGACACATCTCTTCATCCTGACAAGGTTATTTGCCATGGAAAATGACTTTTGGTCTCTCAGGTCCTTCATAGCATTCTATATCTTCTTCAGGGATAATTTCTGCATGGATCTTTGAGATTCTCAGCAGGTGGAAGATCCCCTATATTCCTGTATTGTAAGACCAACTCTATCCCTGCACTGCTGTAAAGTTAGATTGAGGGAACAGTGTATGGTTAGTGTTAATATCATGTTCTATTTGGGTTAGGAATCATTCTGCTGGATGAATAATGGTATTGGGAACCTGAGATATTTACAAGAATATATAGGTGAAATATAAGTATGGAAACAGAAATCTAGGGAAGACTTGAAGCCAAGTAGGACATTGGGCCCTTGAGTAGCATACTTTGCTTTGAATTATATTCTGCACAGATGTCTCAGATAAATCGATATACAAAGAAATAGGATCTTATACACTGGATGATTGAATAACATACAGAATATCCAATAAAAAATGGATAGTCTGTAGGATTAGCAAGATAGTCAGTAGATTTAGAAAGAAGAGTTAGTATAGCATTTGTACCAAAAGTTCTTTACAAATAAGGTTTCGGGTAGAGAGTGAATGTAAATGTCAGCACAATGACGAATTGGGGAAAATATGTAGGAAAGCAGATATAAATAGAGAAATTAGGAAGTCAGTAAAAGTATAAAGTGTGTAATTTGTTTAGACATTTTCAACGGTTTGAGTCTGAATATATAATCTTAGGCAGAAACTAATATGTTGTCACAAATTGGATTGACTTTTGAGAGCATTAGGTAACCAGGACATGGATGTTTTTATTAATCCATGCTCACTTTTTATTTAGGCTTTGGTAAAATTATAAGTGTGACCTTTGCATTTTGTGTCCAGAATATTATTGTGATAAAATGTATATGTAGATCAGGTGACATGAGTATTCCTTCCACCATTTCTGGGAGCACTATTTTGAAGAAATATAAATTAGTATTGGGGGTACAAAGGGGTATACCCTGTGTCATAGAATATATTGATAATGCATCAATTGACCATCATGTGAATAAATAATATAACTGGTTCCACTTTAAATAATGGATTGAATTGATATCTGAAAATATAAAAGAAATCTCACATTGATATACAATCATTCACTGCAACCAGTTATACATCTAATGGTAATATTATGGTTGTGGTTTATCCTGAAAGGTGTGTGAGTTTTGTTTCAAAAGTGATTATGGAAATCAAAAATAATGTGTTTGGAAAGAAGTCTCATGAAAAGAATAGTCAAGAAACCTGTAAGAATACATGTGTTCTCAAGCAGGAAGTGATTGAACATTATATATCATACTATATATAATGTGCATAAACTGCAGAAATAGTAATGTACCGGTGATGAATAAAAATGAACATCAAAATACACATCATGTATCATAGGAATCTACTTGCATTGATGTTAATCTGGGTCAGTTACTGTAGAAATATTAGGATTTTTATGCACCATTCACTGAAGTTACTTTTCAGTACTAGGAAAAAAGTATGTATTTAAGTTGGATGAATATTTCTGAGAACAATCTTGTGAAAATTTGATTATAAATCCACATAAATCACAAAAAATTATGAACACAAAAGTCACATGGACATTAAAATGTAGCAATATATATGCCAATTTAAATCCATCTTGAAATATATATCATCCACTGATCCAAAACTATTTATTAAATGAACTTGAATTTATGTATAATGTTGTTCAGCTAGGAAGCTCCTCCATAGATTGAATTTTCTGTTCCAACAGTGTTTAGGAGGAGTGATCTCCTAAATGTGTATGCAAATATGTGCTACACAAAAATCTTCCCACTCTCATCCAGAACAATGCCTTGATATTACCTTCACCCCAAGTAAAACACAGTTGGAGGACAAGAGTTAGAAAATCTGTGAATACATATCTGGAATGTAAAATGGTCAGGAGTTCACAACCTTGCAGGTTGTGGAGGAGTTTCCAAAAGTAAAGGACAGGCTTGATAGACCCAACCTGATCTTTTATTAGAATTGGGAGCCATCTTGACAGAAAGCCGTGAAAAGATAATTTGGGCTTTACTATAAATTACTGCAAATTCTGAACCTGCTTGGAATGCGTGCCCGTGCCTTGAACTCATCCATGCCTGGCTCTCTGACCAGATAACAGTGCTCTCTGAAACATTAGTGACACCTAATAAATATTGGCCTTCCCAGGCCAGACAACGACCCTCTCTGAGTCTCTAATGGTCCTCATAATTTCTGATGTTGGGGCCAGCAAAAAAAAATGTAAACTACCATTAGTGTGATGCTTTCAAAGTTCTGTTATCTGTAACCCCCTTTTTGTGTAACTTTCTGGGCTATATAGCTGGGCTGTAGGAAAGGTGGTGTTGCTGTCTTGTTCCCGCCATTTTTGGAGGGAGAGGCAGCCTGGCCGGTTTTAATAATAAGCTTGCCTTAATTTGATTTTAATTGGAGTCAGTGGTCTTTTCTTGCATCCTAGTCCAACATTTTGGAGTTCCCCAGTGAGATGACACTGCCCGACCAGATCACAAGGCCAGACTGCTGAAAATTCTGAAGCTGGCCTTCCCTCCAGGGCTACGGGCTGGGGAGCCACTCTAGGGGGTGCACAACTTGAGATGTTCCAAGGCCTTGGAGTGAGCCGTCGGTCTGGGGAGCACTGCAGTGAACCACCGCACTGAAACTATTAGCAAGCACCTGGTGGAGGAGGCCTACATAGGTAAGTGGCACCTTGATGACATCTTATATCTGGTTAAGGGAGATCTTTTCTAATGACAGAGAGGTGGCCTGGGGAGGCTCACATACACTCCTGTCCAGGACAGTAATGAGAATCGTTCTGTCCTCTGTTCCGTTCTATAGGGAATTCCTTTCAAGGTTAGAGAGGTGCCGAGGGACACACACGTGCTCCTACCCCAGAGCTTTAGCAAGACGTTGAATTGCTCCTCTGTTTTTCTGTTTTGGCACCGGGATTCTGTTTTTTTTTTTTTTTTTGTGTGTGTGTGTGTGTGTGTGTTTTGTTCTGTGTTCTATATGTTTTTTTGTTTTTGTGCATTTTGTTTTGTGATTTCTGTGATAAAATCTTAAGGATATTGAACGTGAAAATGGGTAACAATGCAAGTAAGCCTGACACCCCTTTGGACTGTGTTTTAAGGAACTGTGATGAACTTTACCACCATTTGTTAAGCAGAATGAGAGAAGCCCCTAGATGGCTGCCTGGAGCACACCCAGTGCAGATGGCAATGCCTGCTGGGGAATGAAGAACTGAGTATCTCCCAGCATCTGCCAAAGCCCTGTTTATTCAGGGAATTCCCTCCTTCGTTCCCTGCACTGTAAGGATAATGCCGCCTCTGTCTTCTTAAAAAAAGAGAAAAACAAAAAGGGGACACTAAATGCAGTAAAGTCACCATGGAGACACTTTATTTTACATTTCAGGTTGCTCCTCTGTGAAAACATTTGGTCCCCTTGTGGGGACATCTGTGGTGCCACTGGGGAAGGAGATTTTTCTCTTATTTGCTCTGTTTTAAAGGGTTCTGTCTGTCAGCCATTGTCTGGAGTTCATTTCTGCCTGTCTTTTGCCTTTTTTCTGGCCCTTTAAGACATGTGCAATAATGTGTTAATATTATAAATTGTTTCTTGGAAATGATCTTAGCTGAATTTGTGTCTAAATGATGATGTTTCATTGTACCAATCTGGTATCTGAATGGGTTTTTGAAGCATTTCACAATCTTGCAGTTAAAAGTCGGGTTTAGGTAATTGTTTAGTTTATGGTTTCAGATAATTCATGCCAGAGAACATAAATACTTAGGATGGAAAACTAAAGAACTCTACTTCCAAGTTGGCAAGTAACTTCCAAATCATTCAGTCTTTTTTTCACCAATTTTAAATTAGGTAGCCTGGGAAAATGTCATTGTGTGTACCAGTGCATTAATTTGGACAAGGATACTAAATCATAGTATGATATCTGTTGACAAAACAACTTGTAAAGATATAAAATTTTGTGAATTGTATCTTAAACTGTATCATAATTTTCAACATCCTAACCTGAAAATAATGGTTAAAATACCTTAGGCCTAAGGTTTCTGCTCAGAATAGCCATTTTTTCCTGCTTCTTCCAGACCTCAGCCAGGGATTATTTTGAAATGCAAATGAAAGAAGCCTGTAAGCTTAGTAGGAGACTTATTTGAGGCCTAAGGAAAAAAAAAGTAAATTGTATGGTATTTACTTATTACTGGCCAGTCATTTTTTCTAGGACTCATATTTTTTTCCTTAGATTCGTTATTTATTTTTTGAGCTCATGATTTTGCTCCTACAGACCTAGGTTACTGTTTTTCTGATCAGTAATATCTTTGACCAACTGTGGAATTTTTAAATCATTGTAGTGGAGATTTCACCTGTGAAAAGCTACAAGGCCTTCACTTTTATTATGTGTGCACAATTTGTTATGTGTTGTATGTCTATATATGTATACATATGTCCGTATATCATATATATGATACACAAATTAACATATATAAGGAGCACTCATATTAAAAAGCACTCATAAAAACAATTTTAAAAAGTGGATCCAAAGATCTTTAATTCACGTGATTTAAATGTTTCAATTTAAATTGGGTAAACTGATAAATATAAATTTCTTTAAATTTAAGCTTACAAGTTTTTCTAGGTGTTCAAAAATCTAATAAAATATTAATGTCTACAAAAGGTCTAATATGCCTATGTTCCAGGACTTTTCTTTCAATCAAAAAAATTGCTTACACTGTTCAAAACATTTGTCTAATATTTTGATAAATAAGTAAAGTAAATTTGATATGGGATTACTCATACATGTGTACTTTTGTTTGATATCTGATTGATATACTAAGGTCTGTATAAGTTTGTACTAAAGTCTGTATAAGATTGTAAAAATCAGTCATGTGTTAAAGAGACAAAAATTTCTTAAACATAAGTTTACCCATTACATTTAGTTTATTAAGATTTAAATTTTCTAGAGCAGGCAACCATAAAAATTAAACAACTGTTTAATTAAGAACTGTTATTTTAGAGCACTGTACTGCCATTTCTTTAAAAGCTAAACTTGGTTAATGTAGAAACATCAATGTAATTGTGATGCTATTAATGTGCTCATATCTTCCAGTTATAAAACTCTATAAGGTAGAAACTTTAAAAGAGCATTATATCAAGCAGATGTTCTGAAGTTGTATGGTAAATAAAATATATATTGGGGATTTATTTACCTGTTATCAATAATATATGTAAAGTTTTATGTTACTTTTTACCTTGTGGAACAATTTAAATGTATTTTTAAGTTAATGAGACCCTAATCTATGTAAAGGTTAAAATCTTTCAGCCGTACTTTAATTCATGTTTTAAATGTGATATCATATGGTGTGAGCTAATGTTCATGTGACCTCAAAAAATTTATGTAAACTTTGTAAAATGATATTTAAAAAACAAAGATCAGCTTTAGAACTAAAGCATTTAAGGTTTATAAGGAGCCCTGCTTACCTGAGATAAGACTCTGTGTCCCATCTTACTACATGTGAGAATGACTACGAAAGCAGTAGGTCAGATTTTATTTCATTTAAAGTTATGTTCAAATTTTTTTTTCTGTCAAGATTACTAGGATCTCAAAAAGATGATATAATATATAACTCACCCAAAAAATTCAGGGTAGCTATTACATGAACTAAGTATTTTTACTCTTGTTAAAAAAATTTTATTTTTTAATTTCCTTATAAGTGATCTAAAGATTCCCTGTTGGTGTTTTACAGAAGTGTTGCTTTAAGAACACAAAATGGGTTAATTTAAGATAATAAGTCATCAACTACAAGACAGACAGAATAATAAGATCCCAATTAATAATATATAAATAATTATAAACTTATAAACATTAAAGCACAGTACTCTTAATATATGGCTGTTAAAATTCATTTGCTGGTTGTTTCAGATTAGGATTGAAAATTAAAGTTAAATAAAAAGGTCCAAAAAAAACGATATTTGACTCTTGCCCTCTGAGTCAGTCTGAATCCAGGGAACAAGGGATTTCTCTATGAGCTTTGCAACTCTGGGCCACATAACCTCCCGATCAGAGAGATTAATGAGACCACTGGAGAACAGAAAGCCAATCAGTGCATTTGCTACAAAGAGGTGAGTCATCAGGAAAGGGAGACATCCCTGATGCTTCTGAGGGAAGCCACATGGTCAAGCAAGACCTGGACCCACATAGCTCAAATTGCACTAGCAGAACTGAGAAGCTGCTCTCAAGTTTCCCAAAAAATGACTCCCATAAAAGCTCAGCTGACTGCTAACAATAGATAGAAACAAAAGTCAGTTTGACTGCTTCATCTTAAACACTTAGCAAAGACAGTTAAAACCAAAATACAGCCAATCCTGGGCATTTTAAATAATAATAATAATAATAATAATAATAATAATAATAATAATATTTTAAGGTATACACTTTATGTTAGCCTCCCAAAATAAGTAAAACTGTTGGCTACAAAGAAGGATTCTCAGAGAGGAATGCCTGATAACTATAAAAATAGACTATCAAGAGGAGCTGCCAGAGGCAGAAGTTTTTAGTTTAAGGCCTACAGATATTCCTAACCTACACAGGTAGGCTTGGTGTTTGCTAGTACAATTATCCAGCCCTGAGTAACAGAATTAAATGTTTCTCTATTAAACACAGAGGTCATACTAGTGAAAGGATTCTGCAAAATCAGATGACATTAAATTATTAAACTGTATATTATGGGGAGGGACAACTGTATCACTAAAAGTTAAATATTAAGTTCACAGTCCTGATAATTGGGGATATTAAAGACTGGTGAGGGTACTTCATACAGTGACATGATCCAGCTACTGCAACATTTATTCAATACTCATGTTTTTTGTTTCTCTCATAGAAGAACCCATCCCCAGATGACTTTACAACCTGTTCTTCCTCAACAAGACTTCAAAAAGAACTGACTTCAAAAAGGCAACTCATGTCCCTCACGCCATGCACACTCATGTCACCCTTTCTCAGGTGAGAAAAAGCCAAAATGAGAGACGACTCTCTACTTACACCAATGGAGCCAAAAATAAATAGACTATCAATATAAGTAATTAATTAAGTCATGTAATATCAGGGAGACTGGTTTTCGGTGAGTTCTAAAAATGTGGTGACTGTTAACTGAGGGATTAAAATTTCCTCAGTGCTTTTCCACTAACCTATCAAGGATTACAAAGGGACACATAAGAAAAGGGGGGAATGATACACCCAACCTTACCTTTTATTAAAATTGGGAGTCATCTTGCAACAAAGCCATGAAAAAATCATTTTGGCTTTACTGTAAATTACTGCAAATTCTGAACCTGCTTGGAATGACTGCCTGTGCCTTGAACTCACCCGTGCATGGCTCTCTGACCAGATAGCAGCCCTCTCTGAAACTTTGTCACACCTCATAAATATTGGCCTTTTGTGGCCAGACAATGACCCCCTCTGAGGCTCTAATGGTCCTCATAAATTTTGATGTTGGGGCTAGCAAAAAAAAAAAAATGTAAACTCCCATTAGTGTGATGCTTGTCAGAGTTCTATTATCTGTTACCCCATTTTTGTGTAACTTTCTGGGCTACAAACCTGGGCTGTAGTAAAAGTGGGGTTGCTCTCTTGTTCTCGCAATTTGGGGAGGGAGTGGCAGCCCAGCCAGTGGAAATAATAAGCTTACTTTAATTTGATTTTAATTGGAGTCAGTGTTCTTTTCTTACATCCTGGTCTAAGAGGTAAACACTCCACAAACATAGAGCTCTGCTGGCCTAAAGACTTCTTGAGAAACTGCCTCTGAGGTTGGATACTTTAAATATATTTTGTTGTCAGAAGGTTTAGCTTCTTTTCTAGTGAGACCATCAAAGCTGGGTCTGCATCTATGTGAATGGAGAGCATGGTTTCTTATTTTCCAATGAACATGAGGCAGCAGTGCTGAATTATCTCTTGGTAGGTAAACTGTGGCCATTGGGGGCTAAGTGTCTCCCTGTGTGGACTGTGAAGCCATTTGATCATCCTCCATTTTTGTGGTGTTTCTTGGTGCTGCACTGGGAGTTTGGTATTTGCTTCACGAAATACAAGGAGTTCAACTGGGACACAGTGCTGGAGGGAGTTCTGTCACGTGTGGTGGGTCAGAAACTGCAGGAGAATTCACCAACCAGGCTTCTATTTCACATAGCTTTTTCCTTGACCATACCCACCTGATTCTGAACATTGCCTTGAAACCTCTCCATATAATAAGATGCCTTAACATGTAAGGTTCTGCTGGATGCACCATGGCAGCCAAAAGGCATTTGGAAGTCAATTGGAAATCCACACGGCCCCACCTCAGATATTTTATCACACACCTGCACACCACTGCTCTGGGCCCACTATTCAGCAGTGCAAATTACTGGCATCTCTGTTCTTCACCATTTTCATGAAACCCAGTCAATCAAGGCACTGTCTGGTACACTCATGATCAGCAACAGGAGATCCAAAGGTTCTCCAGTGCCACCTGGTCATGGGAGTTTTAAAAATTTCAGGATGTTTATCTAGCCACTTTTCAAGGATGAAGTTGGAGAAACTGTGGGTTTCAATTCATTCAGGAACCATTTAATGTTGAGGAACCTCATTTCAATGAATGCTCTGGAGAACTCTCAAAGGCAAGGCTTCCCAAAGAGTAGCCAAACGGTCACATGAAGCCCAGCCCATTGAGGTCTACAATGTGAGGTCCATGTGTGTTTTGACTCTCAACTATGCCTGTCAAGTCTTTCAGAATAAAATCATGTGATATCCTGGCTGAGATTCCCAGTGATCAGTCGAAAGCCACCCTTGGCCTAGATTTCAGTTTCCAAGGGCGACTCTCATGCGTGGCATTCTAAAATCGCAACACAATTCATGACAATACTTCTCTGAGGTCAGTTTCAGAACTCAGTCTCTAAGGGGAATCATACCAAAGTTCCAGCCCTGGTGGATCCAGTCATTTCTTCCAACTGCTACACAAATGAACACAATTAAAACCAAAACACTCCCACATGGTCCTCACCTTCTTCCATATAGACACTCATTATAACCTCTGGCTGGAGGTTTCCATGAGGGGTGCAGCACAAGACGGTATCCAAAACAAGCTCCCTTGTCCCTTATTTGCTTAAAGTCAGCTAGGCCTTGACACCATTCCTGTGAACCAGGAGTGATAAAATAAGCCTGGCCTTAATACTGCTCTGCTTCTCCAATTTGAGGCCTACTGACTGTCATGTATAGATTCTTTATGTGATTTAAAATAATGAAAAAACCCAAGCTCATATGGGCTAGCCTCTCCAGGGCTTTGAAGAACTCATTTGACTCAAAGGATCCATATTCTCACTTGATGGAGATCAGAAACCTATCAGAGTAAGGCAAGATACTCCATACACAGTGACTGATCTTTTTGCCATTTTGGTTTTGAAAGCACACATGGAATCTTTCTTTAGTTCCAACAGGAGCTGAGAATCTAAGCCACTGCCTTACACAGGGCCAAGTGGCTGATTCAGACACATCCCTTTCCAAAGCAATTAAGCAAAGATACACAGGTGATGCCCATTCATTTCCATTTGAAAACTGTTTTCTTAAGGCTTCACAAATTGGTGGACTGAGGCAAAGACCTTCCTGACACTCAGAGCAACAGAAAAATAGGTAAGCAAAAGGACCAAAGCAGGGTTTCTCTACTGAGACTTTCTTTGTCACACAGTTATCTGAGTTTTCTGAGATGCTTGCTATTCCATTCAGCTATCCAGTACATGGACATGTCACAGAGCTTGGAGGTGGTACATATCTTGGACAGAAAACCATGAGCCTACTCTGGAGAGTGGCCAGAATTCAGGAAGAAAACAGGAACTTCAGAAGATAGTGGGTGTTGCCCGTCCCTAAAGCAACCTGCAGTCCACTCATAAATTGGACAGGATGAATGTTGGCAAACTTTCTACTAGACAGGACACATCCATTGATGCATTATCTTTTATAATGTCTACAACCACGGACACAGTGGGATACACAGGCATACAAACAATCGCCTTGTCAAATGACTTACTATAAACAGTCCACTCCAAAACAAACAAACCGGCTTTCTTACCTATTCTCAGAACATGAGACTAACCCACAAAATCACAACCACACCCACAACGACACCTCCTTTATTCAAGTAGGTCTGTGACTAATTGGAATGTACTCTGACTGATGGGCCATACTATGTTTCCTTGAAATGGCCTGTCCTTCTCAGATCTGGTCTCCTTGGCCAACACTGTGAAGTTTTCAGGAGCCAGTGGTGAGCCACTACCTGCTTTCTAAGGAAATTCCCCTTTTCAGAACTCTCCTGGCATTTGGCAATCCTCACATCAGTAGGTACTAAGGAAGACTTACTCTGTCCTTGGTTATTCCAAACAACTGAGCCCACTGGGAAAGAAACTGCGACTGACTCTGGGTGCCTGGCTTCCTGGATCCCAAGTTCAGAGAGATCCGTCATCAAGGAAGAGAGGTAGGTCACTTCATTCAGGAACTGAATGAGGTTACTGCCGTGGCAACCACTTTGTCCTAACAATTGCTTTCAAGGGTCCCATGAGATGGAGGCTGCCCCTACTTCCTGTGACACTTTCACAAGTTAGATTGGTATATCAACCATTGGCACCTGGGAACAGCTCTCCACACAGGCCTGGTTTGGTCCATCTTCTCTACATTAAGAAGAGAGAAGCTGATTCAGACACAACCCTTCATCCTGACCAGGTTGTTTGCCATGGAGGATGACTTTTGGTCTCTTAGGTCCTCCATAGCTGCTTACAACTTCTCCAGGAATCATTTCTGCATGGACCTTTGAGTTTCTCAGCATGTGGAAGATCCCCTATATTCCTGTATTGTAAGACCAACTCTATCCCTGCTCTTCTGTAAAGTTAAATTGACTGAACAGTGTATTGTTAGGTTAACTAACACGTTCGATTTGGATTAGGAATCTTTCTGCAGGATGAATAATGGTATTGGGAAACTGCAATATTTACAAGAATATATAGGTGAAATATGAGTATGAAAACAGAAATCTAGCTAAGATATGAAGCCCAAAAGGGCATTGGGCCCTTGATTGGGATACGTAGCTTTGAATTATGTTCTGCACTGATGTGTCAGGTAAATCGATATACAATGGCTTAGGTCCTTGTACCATGGATGATTAAATGTAGAAGAGAACTTCCAGTCAAAAGGGATAGTTGGTAGGATTCGGAAGATTCTCAGTAGGTTTAGAAAGAAGAGTGAGTATAGGATTTGGACCAAATGTTGTTTAGCAATAGGGTTTCGGTAGACAGTGAATGTTAATGTCAGCACAAGTGAAGAGACTGTCACAATGATGAACTGGGGAAAATAGTTAGGAAAGCTGATATCAATAGAGACATTACGAAATCAGGCAAAGTATAAAGTGAGTGATAGGATTAGATATTTTCAACAGGGTTGAGTTTGAATATATAATCTAAGAAAGAAACAAATATGTAGTGACCAATAGGATTGACATTTGACAGCATTAGGCAACCTGGACATGGATGTTTAGTAATCCATGCTCACTTTTCATTTAGTCTTTGCTACAATCTTAAGTGTGACCTTTGCTTTTTTTGTCCAGAATATTACTGTGATAAAACGTACATGTAGATCAGGTGACATGACTCTTTCTTCCACCATTTCTGGCAGCAACATTTTCAAGACGTATAAATTAGTAATGGGGGTAAAATGAGGTGTACCCTTTGTCTGTGCATATAGAGATACTGCATGAATAGACCATACTGTGAATAAATAATATATCTGGTTCTGACTTTAAATAATGGATTGAAATTATATCTGAAAAAATACAGGAAATCTTATATTGACATACAAACATTCATTCCAACCAGTTATATATCTAATGGCCACATTAAGGTTATGGTTTATCATGAAGGGTGTGTGAGTTTTGCTTCAAAAGTGATTATGGAAATGGAAAATTATGTGTTTGGAAAGAAGTCTCATGAAAAGACCAGTCAAGAAACCTGGAGGAATACATGTTTCATGAAGCAGGAAGTGATTGTGAAACAAATGCGTATAAATTTGTGAACTTGTGGATGAAGTATATATTTCCTATGATTTGTAAAAACTGAAAAATAGTAATGTACCAGTGTTGAATGAAAATAAACGTCAGAATACACATCATGTCCCAAACGAATCTACTTGATTGATGTTAATCTGGGTCAGTTACTGTACAAATATTAGGATTTGTAAGCACCATTTACTGAAGTTAGTTTTCAGAACTATGAAACAAATGTGTATTTCAGGTGGATGAATATTTCTGAGAATAATTTTGTGAAAAGTTTATTATAAGTCCACATTTTTGAACATGGATAATCTTAGGGAGTGTATTTAAGAAACATATATTTCATATTTTAAAAATCAGGACAGTGTATATATATATATATATATATATATATATATATATATATATATATTCATAATTATATATATGTGTATATACATATAAATGTGTCTATATATATACACACACACACACACACACACACACACAAAACACACACACAGACATTTAAATGTAGTTATATATATGCCAATCAAAGTTCATCATAAAATATATAGCATCCACAGATGCAAAAATATTTATTTTACTGAACAAGGATTTATGTATAATGTTGTTCTACTAGAAAGCTCACCCATAGTTTGAATTTTCAGTTCCAACAGCGTTTAGAGGAGTGATCTCTTCTCACAAGTTGTATCTGCCAAGTCAGTCACCTCACAAAAATGAACGTGTGATACCAGGTAGAATTCTATATAAGCATATAAAAATAAATGTGCTGAATAGGCTAGAGAGAAAGAGAGAGGAATTTACATATTTGTTAACTTTAACAACACATGGAGAACTATTTCAATTAAAAATTGACTAGATTTATAACACCTACCATTTATCATGCAAATGGCAAGTCCAACTATACCCCATGCCTCCTCTAAACTGCTTGTATTTCTATTATGTTTGGGATGTTTTTCTCCATCATGTTTGGATTAGTAGACAGAGTATAGTAGGGTATGGGTTATTGTCAGGGATTCAGTATATTCAATGGAATATAGGAAAATGAATCCAATGTGTATAAAATATATGCTACACAATTATCTTCCCACTCTCATCCAGAACAATGCCTTTACATTACCATCACCTCAAGTAAGACACAATTAGAGTAGAAGAGTTTGAAAATCCATGAATGCATATCTGGGGTGGAAACAGTACTAAGAAATAAATAAGTATTTCAGGTGGATGAATATTTCTGAGAATAATCTTGTGAAAAGTTGATTATAAATCCACAACATAAATATGAATGAATTTAGAAAGTGTGTAATAAGACACATATTTCATGTTTTGAAAAATCTTCAGAGTGTATCTATATATATATATATATATATATATATATATATATATATATACATATTTATATACACAAACAGAGAGAGACATTAAAAATTGCAATATATATGCCAAACGAAATTCACCATGAAATGTATATCATCCACAGATCCAAATATATTCATTTTACTGAACATTGATTTATGTATAATGTTGTTCAACTAGGAAGCTCACTCACATTTGAATTATCAGTTCAAGCAGCGTTTAGGAGGAGTGATCTCTTCTTCCAATTTGTATCTGCCAAATCAGCCACCTCACAAGAATGTACGTGTGGTACCAGGTAGGATTCTATATGTGCATATAAAAATACGTGTGCTGAATAGGCTACAGAGAAAGGGGGACAGGAATTCATTATTTGTTAACTTTAAAAACGCATGGAGAACTATTTCAACAAATAATTGACTAGATTTATAACTGCTACACTATACCATGCAAAAGGCAATTCCAACTATAAAACATACCTCCTCTAAACTGCCTGTATTTCTATTCTGTTTGTGTTATTTTTCTCCATCATATTAGGATTAGTAGTCAGAGTCTAATAGGGTATATGTTAGTTTCAGGGATTCAGCATTTCTAATGGAAAATAGGAAATTGAATCCAATGTGTATGCAAATATGTGCTACACAAAATTCTTCTCACTTTCATCCAGAACAATGCCTTTGCATTACACTCTCCTCAAGTAAGACACAATTAGAGGATAAGAGTTAGAAAATTTGTGAATATATATCTGGAATGGAGAATACTCAGGAGTTTACAACTTTGGAGGTGGTAGAGAAGATTCTAAAAGTAAGGGACAGGGTAAACATTCCACAAACATGCAGCTCTGCTGGCCTAAATGCTTTTTGAGAAACTGCCTCTAAGGGTGGGCACTTGAAATATTTGATGTTCTGAGAAGATTTAGTTCATTTGTAGAGAGACCATCAAAGCTGGGTCTGCATCTATGTTACTTGGAGGACATGGTTTCTTATTATCCAATGAACATGAGGCAGCAGTGCTGAATTCTCTCTTTGTAGGTAAACTATGGACACTGGGGTCTAAGTGTCTTTCAGTGTGGACTGTGAAGCCAATTGGTCATCCTCCACTTTTCGTGGTGTTTCTCGCTGCTCCACTGGGAGTTTGGTATTTGCTTCAAGAAATACAAGGAGTTAAAATGGGACAGAGTGGTGGAGGGAGTTCTTTAAGGTGTGGTGAGTCAGGATCTTCAGGAGAATGCACCAACCAAAGTTCTATCCCACGTAGATTGCCCAATTGAGAATAGCAATATGATTCTGAACATTGCAGTGAATCCTCTCCATATAACAAGATGCCTTTACATATATGGGTCTGCTGGCTGCACCATGTCAGTCACAAGCCAATTGGAAGCCAATGGCTGATCCACATGGCGACAACACAGATGTTTTATCAGACAATTGCATACCACTGCTCTAGGCCAACTACTCACCAGGCTCCAACTTACTGGAATATCTGTTCTACACCATTTTCATGAAACAAAGTCAATCAAGGCAGTGTCTGGTATACTCAGGATCAGAAACAGGACATCCAAAGTTTTTTCAGTGCCAGCTGAACATGAAAATATCAAAAATTTCATGATAATTTTCTAGCCATTTTTCACGGATGAAGTTTGCGGCTCTGAGGGCTTCAATTAATTCAGGAACCATTAAATGGTGAAGAAGCTAATTTCAATGAAAGCACTGGAGCACTCTCACAGGCATGGTTTCCCTAAGGGTGGCCAAAATGTCACATGAAGCCAGGCCCATTGAGATCTACAATGTGAGGTCCATGTGTGTTTTAAACTCAACTATGGCTGCCAAGTCTTTAAGAAAAATTGTATGTAATATCCGGGCTGAAATTCCCAGTGTTCTGTGGAAATCCAACCTGGGCCTAGATCTCAGGTTCCAAGGGCGACTCTCATGTGTGGCCTCCTAAAATCAAAACACAATTCATGGCAATACTTCTCTGAGGTCAGTTAAAGAACTCAGTCTCTAAGGGGAATCACACCAGAGTTCAAGCCCAGTGGAACAGTCATCTCTTCCAACCGCCACACAAATGACCACAATTAAAACCAAAACACTCCCACATGGTCCTCATCTTCTTCCATATAGACACTCCTTATAACGTCTGGCTGGAGTTTTCAATGAGGTCCACAGCCCAAGTCAGTGTCCAAATTAAGGTCCTGTTCCGCTCATTTGTCTAACATCAAGGTGGCCTGGACACACTTCCTGTAAACCAGGAGTGATCAAATAGGCCTGCCATTAATACTGCTCAGCTTTTTCAATTTGAGGCCTTCTGACTCTGTGGTTTAGATTCTTTATGTGAATTTGAGTCATGAGAAAACACAAGCCCCTCTGCAGAGATTTGAAGAACTCATTTACCCCAAGGATTCCTATTCTCCCTTGATGGAATTCAGGATCCTAACAGAGGAAGGTAAAAGAATTCATTCACAATGAGTGAATATTTGCCATTTTTGTTTTGGATGGACACATGGGATCTTTCTTTTGATCCATCAGGTGCTAAGAATCTAAGCCACTGCCTCACACAGGGCCAAGAGGCTGATTCAGACACATCCTTTTCCAAAGCAATTAAGCAAAGAGCCACAGGTGATGCCCATTCATTTCCATTTGAAAACTGTTTTCTTCAGGGTTCACAAAGGTGTGGCCTGAGGCAAAGACCTTCCTGACACTCAGAGCAACAGAAAAATAGGTAAGCAAAAGGCCCAAAGCAGGGTTTCTCTACTGAGACTTTCTTTGTCACACTGATATCTGAGTTTTCTGAGATGCTTGCTATTCCCTTCAGCTATCCATTATATGGCAATGTCACAGAGCTTGGAGGTGGTACATATCTTGGACAGAAAACAATGAGCCTACTCTGAAGAGTGGCCCGAATTCAGGAAGAAAACAGGAACTCCGGAAGATAGTAGGTGTTGCCCGTCCCTAAAGCAACCTGCAGTCCACTCATAAATTTTGCAGGATGAATGTTGGCAAGCTTTCTACTAGACAGGACACATCCATTGATGCATTATCTTTTATAATGTCTACAACCACGGACACAGTGGGATACACAGGCATACAAACAATCGCCTTGTCAAATGACTTACTATAAATAGTCCACTCCAAAACAAACAAACCGCCTTTCTTACCTATTCTCAGAACATGAGACTAAACCACAAAATCACAACCACACCCACAACGACACCTCCTTTATTCAAGTAGGTCTGTGACTAATTGGAATGTACTCTGACTGATGGGCCATACTATGTTTCCTTGAAATGGCCTGTCCTTCTCAGATCTGGTATCCTTGGCCAACACTGTGAAGTTTTCAGGAGCCAGTGGTGAGCCACTACCTGCTTTCTCAGGAAATTCCCCTTTTCAGAGCTCTCCTGGCATTTGGCAATCCTCACATCAGTAGGTACCAAGGAAGACTTACTCTGTCCTTGGTTATTCCAAACAACTGAGCCCACTGGGAAAGAAACTGGGACTGACTCTGGGTGCCTGGCTTCCTGGATCCCAAGTTCAGAGAAATCCATCATCAAGGAAGAGAGGTAGGTCACTTCATTCAGGAACTGAATGAGGTTACTGCCGTGGCAACCACTTTGTCCTAACAATTGCTTTCAAGGGTCCCATGAGATGGAGGCTGCCCCTACTTCCTGTGACACTTTCACAAGTTAGATTGGTATATCAACCATTGGCACCTGGGAACAGCTCTCCACACAGGCCTGGTTTGGTCCATCTTCTCTACATTAAGAAGAGAGAAGCTGATTCAGACACAACCCTTCATCCTGACCAGGTTGTTTGCCATGGAGGATGACTTTTGGTCTCTTAGGTCCTCCATAGCTGCTTACAACTTCTCCAGGAATCATTTCTGCATGGACCTTTGAGTTTCTCAGCATGTGGAAGATCCCCTATATTCCTGTATTGTAAGACCAACTCTATCCCTGCTCTTCTGTAAAGTTAAATTGACTGAACAGTGTATGGTTAGGTTAACTAACATGTTCGATTTGGATTAGGAATCTTTCTGCGCGATGAATAATGGTATTGGGAAACTGCGATATTTACAAGAATATATAGGTGAAATATAAGTATGAAAACAGAAATCTAGCTAAGATATGAAGCCCAAAAGGGCATTGGGCCCTTGATTGGGATACGTAGCTTTGAATTATGTTCTGCACTGATGTGTCAGGTAAATCGATATACAATGGCTTAGGTCCTTGTACCATGGATGATTAAATGTAGAAGAGAACTTCCAGTCAAAAGGGATAGTTGGTAGGATTCGGAAGATTCTCAGTAGGTTTAGAAAGAAGAGTGAGTATAGGATTTGGACCAAATGTTGTTTAGCAATAGGGTTTCGGTAGACAGTGAATGTTAATGTCAGCACAAGTGAAGAGACTGTCACAATGATGAACTGGGGAAAATAGTTAGGAAAGCTGATATCAATAGAGACATTACGAAATCAGGCAAAGTATAAAGTGAGTGATAGGATTAGATATTTTCAACAGGGTTGAGTTTGAATATATAATCTAAGAAAGAAACAAATATGTAGTGACCAATAGGATTGACATTTGACAGCATTAGGCAACCTGGACATGGATGTTTAGAAATCCATGCTCACTTTTCATTTAGTCTTTGCTACAATCTTAAGTGTGACCTTTGCTTTTTTTGTTCAGAATATTACTGCGATAAAACGTACATTTAGATCAGGTGACATGACTATTTCTTCCACCATTTCTGGCAGCAACATATTCAAGACGTATAAATTAGTAATGGGGGTAAAAAGAGGTGTACCCTTTGTCTGTGCATATAGAGATACTGCATGAATAGACCATACTGTGAATAAATAATATATCTGGTTCTGACTTTAAATAATGGATTGAAATTATATCTGAAAAAATACAGGAAATCTATATTGACATACAAACATTCATTCCAACCAGTGAAATATCTAATGGCCACATTAAGTTTATGGTTTATCATGAAGGGTGTGTGAGTTTTGCTTCAAAAGTGATTATGGAAATGGAAAATTATGTGTTTGGAAAGAAGTCTCATGAAAAGACCAGTCAAAAAACCTGGAGGAATACATGTTTTATGAAGCAGGAAGTGATTGTGAAACAAATGCGTATAAATTTGTGAACTTGTGGATGAAATATATATTTCCTATGATTTGTCAAAACTGAAGAAATAGTAATGTACCAGTGTTGAATGAAAATAAAAGTCAGAATACACATCATGTCCCATACGAATCTACTTGATTGATGTTAATCTGGGTCAGTTACTGTACAAATATTAGGATTTGTAAGCACCATTTACTGAAGTTAGTTTTCAGAACTATGAAACAAATGTGTATTTCAGGTGGATGAATATTTCTGAGAATAATTTTGTGAAAAGTTTATTATAAATCCACATTTTTGAACATGAATGAACTTAGGGAGTGTATTTAAGATACATATATTTCATATTTTAAAAATCAGGACAGTGTATATATATATATATTCATAATTATATATATGTGTATATATATATACACATATAATTATATATATGTATATATACACACACACACACACACACACACAAAACACACACACAGAAATTAAAATGTAGGAATATATATGCCAATCGAAGTTCATCATAAAATATATAGCATCCACAGATGCAAACATATTTATTTTACTGAACAAGGATTTATGTATAATGATGTTCTACTAGAAAGCTCACCCATAGTTTGAATTTTCAGTTCCAACAGCGTTTAGAGGAGTGATCTCTTCTCACAAGTTGTATCTGCCAAGTCAGTCACCTCACAAAAATGAACGTGTGATACCAGGTATTCTATATAAGCATATAAAAATTCATGTGCTGAATAGGATACAGAGAAAGACAGAGAGGAATTTACATATTTGTTAACTTTAACAACACATGGAGAACTATTTCAATTAAAAATTGACTAGATTTATAACACCTACCATTTATCATGCAAATGGCAAGTCCAACTATACCCCATGCCTCCTCTGAACTGCTTGTATTTCTATTCTGTTTGGGTTGTTTTTCTCCATCATATTTGGATTAGTAGACAAAGTATAGTAGGGTATGGGTTATTGTCAGGGATTCAGTATTTTCAATGGAATATAGGAAAATGAATCCAACGTGTATAAAATATATGCTACACAGTTATCTTCCCACTCTCATCCAGAACAATGCCTTTACATTACATTCACCCCAAGTAAAACACAATTAGAGTAGAAGAGTTTGAAAATCCGTGAATGCTTATCTGGGGTGGAAACAGTACAAAGAAACAAATACGTATTTCAGGTGGATGAATATTTCTGAGAATAATCTTGTGAAAAGTTGATTATAAATCCACAACATAAATATGAATGAATTTAGGAAGTGTGTAATAAGACACATATTTCATGTTTTGAAAAATCTTGAGAGTGTATATATATATATATATATATATATATATATATATATATATATATATTTATATACACACAAAGAGAGAGACATTGAAAATTGCAATATATATGCCAAATGAAATTCACCATGAAATGTATATCATTCACAGATCCAAATATATTCATTTTACTGAACATGGATTTATGTATAATGTTGTTCATCTAGGAAGCTCACTCACATTTGAATTATCAGTTCAAGCAGCGTTTAGGAGGAGTGATCTCTTCTTCCAATTTGTATCTGCCACGTCAGCCACCTCACAAGAATGTACGTGTGGTACCAGGTAGGATTCTATATGTGGATATAAAAATACGTGTGCTGAATAGGCTACAGAGAAAGGGGGACAGGAATTCACTTATTTGTTAACTTTAAAAACGCATGGAGAACTATTTCAACAAATAATTGACTAGATTTATAACTGCTACACTATACCATGCAAAAGGCAACTCCAACTATAAAACATACCTCCTCTAAACTGCCTGTATTTCTATTCTGTTTGTGTTATTTTTCTCCATCATATTAGGATTAGTAGTCAGAGTCTAATAGGGTATATGTTAGTTTCAGGGATTCAGCATTTCTAATGGAAAATAGGAAATTGAATCCAATGTGTATGCAAATATGTGCTACACAAAATTCTTCTCACTTTCATCCAGAACAATGCCTTTGCATTACACTCTCCTCAAGTAAGACACAATTAGAGGATAAGAGTTAGAAAATTTGTGAATATATATCTGGAATGGAGAATACTCAGGAGTTTACAACTTTGGAGGTGGTAGAGAAGATTCTAAAAGTAAGGGACAGGGTAAACATTCCACAAACATGCAGCTCTGCTGGCCTAAATGCTTTTTGAGAAACTGCCTCTAAGGGTGGGCACTTGAAATATTTGATGTTCTGAGAAGATTTAGTTCATTTGTAGAGAGACCATCAAAGCTGGGTCTGCATCTATGTTACTTGGAGGACATGGTTTCTTATTATCCAATGAACATGAGGCAGCAGTGCTGAATTCTCTCTTTGTAGGTAAACTATGGACACTGGGGTCTAAGTGTCTTTCAGTGTGGACTGTGAAGCCAATTGGTCATCCTCCACTTTTCGTGGTGTTTCTCGCTGCTCCACTGGGAGTTTGGTATTTGCTTCAAGAAATACAAGGAGTTAAAATGGGACAGAGTGGTGGAGGGAGTTCTTTAAGGTGTGGTGAGTCAGGATCTTCAGGAGAATGCACCAACCAAAGTTCTATCCCACGTAGATTGCCCAATTGAGAATAGCAATATGATTCTGAACATTGCAGTGAATCCTCTCCATATAACAAGATGCCTTTACATATATGGGTCTGCTGGCTGCACCATGTCAGTCACAAGCCAATTGGAAGCCAATGGCTGATCCACATGGCGACAACACAGATGTTTTATCAGACAATTGCATACCACTGCTCTAGGCCAACTACTCACCAGGCTCCAACTTACTGGAATATCTGTTCTACACCATTTTCATGAAACAAAGTCAATCAAGGCAGTGTCTGGTATACTCAGGATCAGAAACAGGACATCCAAAGTTTTTTCAGTGCCAGCTGAACATGAAAATATCAAAAATTTCATGATAATTTTCTAGCCATTTTTCACGGATGAAGTTTGCGGCTCTGAGGGCTTCAATTAATTCAGGAACCATTAAATGGTGAAGAAGCTAATTTCAATGAAAGCACTGGAGCACTCTCACAGGCATGGTTTCCCTAAGGGTGGCCAAAATGTCACATGAAGCCAGGCCCATTGAGATCTACAATGTGAGGTCCATGTGTGTTTTAAACTCAACTATGGCTGCCAAGTCTTTAAGAAAAATTGTATGTAATATCCGGGCTGAAATTCCCAGTGTTCTGTGGAAATCCAACCTGGGCCTAGATCTCAGGTTCCAAGGGCGACTCTCATGTGTGGCCTCCTAAAATCAAAACACAATTCATGGCAATACTTCTCTGAGGTCAGTTAAAGAACTCAGTCTCTAAGGGGAATCACACCAGAGTTCAAGCCCAGTGGAACAGTCATCTCTTCCAACCGCCACACAAATGACCACAATTAAAACCAAAACACTCCCACATGGTCCTCATCTTCTTCCATATAGACACTCCTTATAACGTCTGGCTGGAGTTTTCAATGAGGTCCACAGCCCAAGTCAGTGTCCAAATTAAGGTCCTGTTCCGCTCATTTGTCTAACATCAAGGTGGCCTGGACACACTTCCTGTAAACCAGGAGTGATCAAATAGGCCTGCCATTAATACTGCTCAGCTTTTTCAATTTGAGGCCTTCTGACTCTGTGGTTTAGATTCTTTATGTGAATTTGAGTCATGAGAAAACACAAGCCCCTCTGCAGAGATTTGAAGAACTCATTTACCCCAAGGATTCCTATTCTCCCTTGATGGAATTCAGGATCCTAACAGAGGAAGGTAAAAGAATTCATTCACAATGAGTGAATATTTGCCATTTTTGTTTTGGATGGACACATGGGATCTTTCTTTTGATCCATCAGGTGCTAAGAATCTAAGCCACTGCCTCACACAGGGCCAAGAGGCTGATTCAGACACATCCTTTTCCAAAGCAATTAAGCAAAGAGCCACAGGTGATGCCCATTCATTTCCATTTGAAAACTGTTTTCTTCAGGGTTCACAAAGGTGTGGCCTGAGGCAAAGACCTTCCTGACACTCAGAGCAACAGAAAAATAGGTAAGCAAAAGGCCCAAAGCAGGGTTTCTCTACTGAGACTTTCTTTGTCACACTGATATCTGAGTTTTCTGAGATGCTTGCTATTCCCTTCAGCTATCCATTATATGGCAATGTCACAGAGCTTGGAGGTGGTACATATCTTGGACAGAAAACAATGAGCCTACTCTGAAGAGTGGCCCGAATTCAGGAAGAAAACAGGAACTCCGGAAGATAGTAGGTGTTGCCCGTCCCTAAAGCAACCTGCAGTCCACTCATAAATTTTGCAGGATGAATGTTGGCAAGCTTTCTACTAGACAGGACACATCCATTGATGCATTATCTTTTATAATGTCTACAACCACGGACACAGTGGGATACACAGGCATACAAACAATCGCCTTGTCAAATGACTTACTATAAATAGTCCACTCCAAAACAAACAAACCGCCTTTCTTACCTATTCTCAGAACATGAGACTAAACCACAAAATCACAACCACACCCACAACGACACCTCCTTTATTCAAGTAGGTCTGTGACTAATTGGAATGTACTCTGACTGATGGGCCATACTATGTTTCCTTGAAATGGCCTGTCCTTCTCAGATCTGGTATCCTTGGCCAACACTGTGAAGTTTTCAGGAGCCAGTGGTGAGCCACTACCTGCTTTCTCAGGAAATTCCCCTTTTCAGAGCTCTCCTGGCATTTGGCAATCCTCACATCAGTAGGTACCAAGGAAGACTTACTCTGTCCTTGGTTATTCCAAACAACTGAGCCCACTGGGAAAGAAACTGGGACTGACTCTGGGTGCCTGGCTTCCTGGATCCCAAGTTCAGAGAAATCCATCATCAAGGAAGAGAGGTAGGTCACTTCATTCAGGAACTGAATGAGGTTACTGCCGTGGCAACCACTTTGTCCTAACAATTGCTTTCAAGGGTCCCATGAGATGGAGGCTGCCCCTACTTCCTGTGACACTTTCACAAGTTAGATTGGTATATCAACCATTGGCACCTGGGAACAGCTCTCCACACAGGCCTGGTTTGGTCCATCTTCTCTACATTAAGAAGAGAGAAGCTGATTCAGACACAACCCTTCATCCTGACCAGGTTGTTTGCCATGGAGGATGACTTTTGGTCTCTTAGGTCCTCCATAGCTGCTTACAACTTCTCCAGGAATCATTTCTGCATGGACCTTTGAGTTTCTCAGCATGTGGAAGATCCCCTATATTCCTGTATTGTAAGACCAACTCTATCCCTGCTCTTCTGTAAAGTTAAATTGACTGAACAGTGTATGGTTAGGTTAACTAACATGTTCGATTTGGATTAGGAATCTTTCTGCGCGATGAATAATGGTATTGGGAAACTGCGATATTTACAAGAATATATAGGTGAAATATAAGTATGAAAACAGAAATCTAGCTAAGATATGAAGCCCAAAAGGGCATTGGGCCCTTGATTGGGATACGTAGCTTTGAATTATGTTCTGCACTGATGTGTCAGGTAAATCGATATACAATGGCTTAGGTCCTTGTACCATGGATGATTAAATGTAGAAGAGAACTTCCAGTCAAAAGGGATAGTTGGTAGGATTCGGAAGATTCTCAGTAGGTTTAGAAAGAAGAGTGAGTATAGGATTTGGACCAAATGTTGTTTAGCAATAGGGTTTCGGTAGACAGTGAATGTTAATGTCAGCACAAGTGAAGAGACTGTCACAATGATGAACTGGGGAAAATAGTTAGGAAAGCTGATATCAATAGAGACATTACGAAATCAGGCAAAGTATAAAGTGAGTGATAGGATTAGATATTTTCAACAGGGTTGAGTTTGAATATATAATCTAAGAAAGAAACAAATATGTAGTGACCAATAGGATTGACATTTGACAGCATTAGGCAACCTGGACATGGATGTTTAGAAATCCATGCTCACTTTTCATTTAGTCTTTGCTACAATCTTAAGTGTGACCTTTGCTTTTTTTGTTCAGAATATTACTGCGATAAAACGTACATTTAGATCAGGTGACATGACTATTTCTTCCACCATTTCTGGCAGCAACATATTCAAGACGTATAAATTAGTAATGGGGGTAAAAAGAGGTGTACCCTTTGTCTGTGCATATAGAGATACTGCATGAATAGACCATACTGTGAATAAATAATATATCTGGTTCTGACTTTAAATAATGGATTGAAATTATATCTGAAAAAATACAGGAAATCTATATTGACATACAAACATTCATTCCAACCAGTGAAATATCTAATGGCCACATTAAGTTTATGGTTTATCATGAAGGGTGTGTGAGTTTTGCTTCAAAAGTGATTATGGAAATGGAAAATTATGTGTTTGGAAAGAAGTCTCATGAAAAGACCAGTCAAAAAACCTGGAGGAATACATGTTTTATGAAGCAGGAAGTGATTGTGAAACAAATGCGTATAAATTTGTGAACTTGTGGATGAAATATATATTTCCTATGATTTGTCAAAACTGAAGAAATAGTAATGTACCAGTGTTGAATGAAAATAAAAGTCAGAATACACATCATGTCCCATACGAATCTACTTGATTGATGTTAATCTGGGTCAGTTACTGTACAAATATTAGGATTTGTAAGCACCATTTACTGAAGTTAGTTTTCAGAACTATGAAACAAATGTGTATTTCAGGTGGATGAATATTTCTGAGAATAATTTTGTGAAAAGTTTATTATAAATCCACATTTTTGAACATGAATGAACTTAGGGAGTGTATTTAAGATACATATATTTCATATTTTAAAAATCAGGACAGTGTATATATATATATATTCATAATTATATATATGTGTATATATATATACACATATAATTATATATATGTATATATACACACACACACACACACACACACAAAACACACACACAGAAATTAAAATGTAGGAATATATATGCCAATCGAAGTTCATCATAAAATATATAGCATCCACAGATGCAAACATATTTATTTTACTGAACAAGGATTTATGTATAATGATGTTCTACTAGAAAGCTCACCCATAGTTTGAATTTTCAGTTCCAACAGCGTTTAGAGGAGTGATCTCTTCTCACAAGTTGTATCTGCCAAGTCAGTCACCTCACAAAAATGAACGTGTGATACCAGGTATTCTATATAAGCATATAAAAATTCATGTGCTGAATAGGATACAGAGAAAGACAGAGAGGAATTTACATATTTGTTAACTTTAACAACACATGGAGAACTATTTCAATTAAAAATTGACTAGATTTATAACACCTACCATTTATCATGCAAATGGCAAGTCCAACTATACCCCATGCCTCCTCTGAACTGCTTGTATTTCTATTCTGTTTGGGTTGTTTTTCTCCATCATATTTGGATTAGTAGACAAAGTATAGTAGGGTATGGGTTATTGTCAGGGATTCAGTATTTTCAATGGAATATAGGAAAATGAATCCAACGTGTATAAAATATATGCTACACAGTTATCTTCCCACTCTCATCCAGAACAATGCCTTTACATTACATTCACCCCAAGTAAAACACAATTAGAGTAGAAGAGTTTGAAAATCCGTGAATGCTTATCTGGGGTGGAAACAGTACAAAGAAACAAATACGTATTTCAGGTGGATGAATATTTCTGAGAATAATCTTGTGAAAAGTTGATTATAAATCCACAACATAAATATGAATGAATTTAGGAAGTGTGTAATAAGACACATATTTCATGTTTTGAAAAATCTTGAGAGTGTATATATATATATATATATATATATATATATATATATATATATATATATATTTATATACACACAAAGAGAGAGACATTGAAAATTGCAATATATATGCCAAATGAAATTCACCATGAAATGTATATCATTCACAGATCCAAATATATTCATTTTACTGAACATGGATTTATGTATAATGTTGTTCATCTAGGAAGCTCACTCACATTTGAATTATCAGTTCAAGCAGCGTTTAGGAGGAGTGATCTCTTCTTCCAATTTGTATCTGCCACGTCAGCCACCTCACAAGAATGTACGTGTGGTACCAGGTAGGATTCTATATGTGGATATAAAAATACGTGTGCTGAATAGGCTACAGAGAAAGGGGGACAGGAATTCACTTATTTGTTAACTTTAAAAACGCATGGAGAACTATTTCAACAAATAATTGACTAGATTTATAACTGCTACACTATACCATGCAAAAGGCAACTCCAACTATAAAACATACCTCCTCTAAACTGCTTGTATTTCTATTCTGTTTGTGTTATTTTTCTCCATCATATTAGGATTAGTAGTCAGAGTCTAATAGGGTATATGTTAGTTTCAGGGATTCAGCATTTCTAATGGAAAATAGGAAATTGAATCCAATGTGTATGCAAATATGTGCTACACAAAAATCTTCCCACTTTCATCCAGAACAATGCCTTGACATTACATTCTTCTCAAGTAAGACACAATTAGAGGATAAGAGCTAGAAAATCTGTGAATATATCTGGAATGGAGAATACTCAGGAGTTTACAACTTTGGAGGTGGTAGAGAAGATTCTAAAAGTAAGGGACAGGGTAAACATTCCACAAACATGCAGCTCTGCTGGCCTAAATGCTTTTTGAGAAACTGCCTCTAAGGGTGGGCACTTGAAATATTTGATGTTCTGAGGAGATTTAGTTCCTTTGTAGAGAGACCATCAAAGCTGGGTCTGCATCTATGTTACTTGGAAGACATGGTTTCTTATTATCCAATGAACATGAGGCAGCGGTGCTGAATTCTCTCTTTGTAGGTAAACTATGGACACTGGGGTCTAAGTGTCTTTCAGTGTGGACTGTGAAGCCAATTGGTCATCCTCCACTTTTCGTGGTGTTTCTCCCTGCTCCACTGGGAGTTTGGTATTTGCTTCAAGAAATACAAGGAGTTAAAATGGGACAGAGTGGTGGAGGGAGTTCTTTAAGGTATGGTGAGTCAGGGTCTTCAGGAGAATGCACCAACCCAGGTTCTATCCCACGTAGATTGCCCCCTTGAGAATAGCAATATGATTCTGAACATTGCAGTGAATCCTCTCCATATAACAAGATGCCTTTACATATATGGGTCTGCTGGCTGCACCATGTCAGTCACAAGCCATTTGGAAGCCAATGGCTGATCCACATGGACGCAACACAGATGTTTTATCAGACAATTGCATACGACTGCTCTAGGCCAACTACTCACCAGGCTCCAACTTACTGGCATATCTGTTCTACACCATTTTCATGAAACAAAGTCAATCAAGGCAGTGTCTGGTATACTCAGGATCAGAAACAGGACATCCAAAGTTTTTTCAGTGCCAGCTGAACATGAAAATATCAAAAATTTTATGGTAATTTTCTAGCCATTTTTCACGGATGAAGTTTGCGGCTCTGAGGGCTTCAATTAATTCAGGAACCATTAAATGGTGAAGAAGCTAATTTCAATGAAAGCACTGGAGCACTCTCACAGGCATGGTTTCCCTAAGGGTGGCCAAAATGTCACATGAAGCCAGGCCCATTGAGATCTACAATGTGAGGTCCATGTGTGTTTTAAACTCAACTATGGCTGCCAAGTCTTTAAGAAAAATTGTATGTAATATCCGGGCTGAAATTTCCAGTGTTCTGTGGAAATCCAACCTGGGCCTAGATCTCAGGTTCCAAGGGCGACTCTCATGTGTGGCCTCCTAAAATCCCAACACAATTCATGGCAATACTTCTCTGAGGTCAGTTAAAGAACTCAGTCTCTAAGGGGAATCACACCAGAGTTCAAGCCCAGTGGAACAGTCATCTCTTCCAACCGCCACACAAATGACCACAATTAAAACCAAAACACTCCCACATGGTCCTCATCTTCTTCCATATAGACACTCCTTATAACGTCTGGCTGGAGTTTTCAATGAGGTCCACAGCCCAAGTCAGTGTCCAAATTAAAGTCCTGTTCCCCTCATTTGTCTAACATCAAGGTGGCCTGGACACACTTCCTGTAAACCAGGAGTGATCAAATAGGCCTGCCATTAATACTGCTCGGCTTTTTCAATTTGAGGCCTTCTGACTCTGTGGTTTAGATTCTTTATGTGAATTTGAGTCATGAGAAAACACAAGCCCCTCTGCAGAGATTTGAAGAACTCATTTGGCCCAAAGGATTCCTATTCTCCCTTGATGGAATTCAGGATCCTAACAGAGGAAGGTAAAAGAATTCATTCACAATGAGTGAATATTTGCCATTTTGTTTTTGGATGCACACATGGGACCTTTCTTTTGATCCATCAGGTGCTGAGAATCTAAGCCACAGCCTCACACAGGGCCAAGAGGCTGACTCAGACACATCTTTTTTCAAAGCAATTAAGGAAAGAGCCACAGGTGATGCCTTGCATTTCCTTTTGAAAAAATGTTTTCCTCAGGCTTCCCAAAGGGGTGGCCAGAGGCAAAGACATCCTGAGATTCAGGGCAACAGAACAATAGGTTAGCAAAAGAGCCAAAGCAGGGTTTCTCCACTGAGACTTTTCTGGTCACACTGATATCTTAGTTTTCTGAGATGTTGGCCATTCCCTTCAGATATCCAGTACATGGCCATGTGACAGAGATTGGAGGTGGTACATATCTTGGACACAAACCCAAGAGCCTATTCTGAAGAGTTGTCAGAATTCAGAAAGAAAACAGGGACTTAAAAAGGTAGTAGGTGTTGCCTATCGATATGGAAACCACGCTCCATTCATTAAATGGGCAGGATGAATACTGGGAAGCTTTCTACTAAAGAGGACACATGCATTGATGCATTCTCTTTTATAATGTATACAACCACGGACACAGTGGGATACACAGAAATAGAAACACTCACCATGTAAAACGACTTACTAGAAACAGTTCACTCCAAACCAAAGAAACCTCCTTTTCTACCTATTCTCAGAACAGAGACAAAACCACACACCCACACTCAAAAAGACACCTCTTTCCCCAAAGTAGGGCTGTGATTATCCGGAGTGTCCTCTGACAGGTTTGCCATACTATGTTCCCCGTTAATGGTCTGTCCTGTCTCAGATCTGGTCTCCTTGTCCAACTCTGTGAAGAAGTCAGGAGCCAGGGGTGAGCCACTACATACTTAGTCAGGAAAGGCCCGTGTTCAGATCTTTCCTGGCATTTGGCCATCCTCACATCAGTCAGTACCAAGAAGACTGACTCTGTCCTTGGTGATTCCAAACAAATGAGACCACTTGGACTGGGACTGGGACTGGCTCTGGTGCTTGGTTTCCTCGGTCCCAAGTTCAGAAAGTTCCATCAACAAGGAAGTGAGGTAGGTCACTTCCTTCAAGAACTGAATGAGGTCACTGCCTTGTCAACCACTTTGTCCTAACAGTTGCTTCCAAGGGTCCCATGAGATGGAGGCTGCCCCTACTTCCTTTGACACTTTCACAACTTAGAAAGGTATATCAACCTTAGGCACCCGGGAACAGCTCTCCACACAAGCCTGGTTTTGTCCATCTTCTCTACATTAAGAAGAGAGAGGCTGATTCAGACACAACCCTTCATCCTTACCAGGTTGTTTGCCATGGAAAATGACTTTTTGTCTCTCAGGTCCTTCATTGCTGCCTACATCTTCTCCAGGGATCATTTCTGCATGGACCTTTGAGGTTCTTAACAGGTGGAGCATCCCCTACATTCCTGTATTGTAAGAACAATCTGTCTCTGCTCTTCTGTAAAGTTAGATTGAGTGAGCAGTGTATGGTTAGGGTTAATTTCATGTTCAATTTGGGTTAGGAATCATTCTGCTGGATGAATAATGGTATTGGGAACCTGTGATATTTATAAGAATATCGAGGTTAAATATATGTATGAAAACAGAAACTAAAGTAAGATTTGAATCCCAGAAGGGCTTTGGGCAGTTGATTGGGATATTTAGCTTTGAATTGTGCACATATGTCTCAAATAAATGGATATACAATGGCAGAGGAACTTGAACCTTGGATGATTGAATGCTGAAGAGAACATCCAGTCAAAAGGGATTGTCGGTAGGATTAAGAAGATAGTCGTTATGTTTAGCAAGTAGAGTTAGTATAGGATATGTAACAAAAGTTCTTTAGCAATTTTTTTTCGGGCAGTGAGTGAATATAAATGTCAGCACATATGAAGAAATCAGACACAATGATGAAATGGGGAAAATTTGTAGAAAAGCAGATATCAATAGAGACATTAGGAAATCAGGCAAAGTATAAATTGAGTGATAGGATAAGACATTTTCAACAGGGTTGAGATTGAATATCTAATCTTAGGAAGAAACAAATATGTAGGTCACCAATAGGATTGACATTTGAGAGCATTAGGCAACATGGACATCGATGTTGTTAGTAATCCATGTTCACTTTCCATTTAGACTTTGGTACAATCCTAAGTGGGACCTTTGCATTTTGTTTCCAGAATATTACTGTGATAAAATGTGTATGTAGATCAGATGACATGATTATTTCTTCCACCATTTCTAGGAGCAGTATTTTGAAGACGTATAAATTAGCATTGGGGGTAAAAAGAGGTGTACCCTGTTTCTATGAATATACAGATAATGCATGAATAAACCTTAATTTCAATAAATAATATAACTTGTTCCACTTTAAGAATGGATTGAATTGATATCTGAAAATATATAAGAAATCTTATATTGATATGCAATCATTCATGACAACCAGTTATACACCTAATGTTAATATTATTTTACGGTTTATCATGAAGTTTGTGTGAGTTTTGCTTCAAAAGTGATTATGGAAATCGAAAATAATGTGTTTGGAAAGAAGTCTCACGAAAAGGCCAGTCAAGGAACACCGAGGAATTCATGAGTTCTGAAGAAGGAAGTGATTGAAATTGAAAAAAATGACGATAAATTTGCTTACTTGTGGATGAAATATTATAATATGATGTGAATAAACTGAAGAAATAGTAATGCACCAGTGTTGAATAAAAATGAACATCAAAATACACATCATGTCCCACAGGAATCTACTCGCATTGATGTTAAACTGTGTCAGTTACTGTAGAAATATTAGGATTTCTTTG